>NW_028270148.1:78713427-78916310 GCF_037043375.1 Chiloscyllium plagiosum
TCCTCATCCAAGTCATTTATAAAAACTACAAAGAGCAGAGGCCCAAGAACAGAGCCCTGCGGGACACCACTCAACACTAACCTGGCTAGAATTCCTCAAATCACACAATCAGTTCACACGAATGAGACAAGGGATAGCAAGTGAAATAAACTGAGCAGCAGGTTCACTGAAAGGTGCCTTGTCTAGCTTGTCCTCACCATAAGATTGTAAGGGCTGCCCATGGCTGAAGCAGTACAAGATATCTGAGAGTGTTTCTCAGTTGATATACTGTATTTAAACTCTGTTGTTTTCTTTTCCTCAATGGAGAAGTCTGGACTGCCCAGAGGCTCTCTCTCCACTGGTGTAAAGCATTAAATTCTTTGATTCTTGAAGTGGATCTTGGTATCAAGTGATCCATTTAGTCATTCCACCCCAACAGAAAGGTACTCTCGCAACATTTAAGAAGGATCTTATGCACTTAAAGTACCAGGCTATGGTAGGCTATGAACCAAGTTCTGCTAAATGGGATGTGTAGTTTGGTGCTTGTTGTTCAACAAGGTGGGCTGGCTAGAAATGAACACTGGCCTGAACAGCAAAATACAGCCACAACTGCTGGCATACAAAAGCTATTCCCAGCTCGGGCCAGATTGTTCTGCAAACCCATTCCGAGATTAGATTAGATTAGATTAGATTAGATTAGATTACTTACAGTGTGGAAACAGGCCCTTCGGCCCAACAAGTCCACACCGCCCCGCCGAAGCGCAACCCACCCATACCCCTACATTTACCCCTTTACCTAACACTACGGGCAATTTAGCATGGCCAATTCACCTGACCTGCACATCTTTTGGACTGTGGGAGGAAACCGGAGCACCCGGAGGAAACCCACGCAAACACGGGGAGAACGTGCAAACTCCACACAGTCAGTCGCCTGAGGCGGGAATTGAACCCGGGTCTCTGGCGCTGTGAGGCAGCAGTGCTAACCACTGTGCCACCATGCCGCCCACAAATGAAGAGATCTTCTTCATTTTTTTTCTTATCTAAAAGTGCTATCACACACATTTTTCTCCCATCACCAAATCATCATGGCTTTTTTGGGGGTCTGCTTGACGTATTTTCTCATTTGTTTTACATGTGGAAGTGTTCTTACACTCAACTGAATGGGTAGCCAATTAAACATTTACAAGCAAAACCCATAATGGGTAAAGCAAACCAAAGTTGGATGAGGGCGAGTGAGAGGAGGATGAGGAGCGGAAAGGAGCTGAATCAACATGGAAATGGTGAGGGAAATAAAGCACTGTATACCCCACTGTGACCACCTATTTCTAAAGGTATCAACTGCAATGATGGACACTTCATTCACCCTCTCCAAAGGTGCAGGGCATGAATGTAACCACAGGAGAGGGACAGATAGGACATAGAACATAGAAAAGTACAGCACAGAACAGGCCCTTCGGCCCACAATGTTATGGCAAAGATTAATCCTAATCTAAAATAAAATAGATTAATCTGCACACCCCTCAATTCACTGCTGTTCATGTACATGTCCAGCAATCGCTTAGATGTCCCTAATGACTTTGCTTCCATCACCGCCGCTGGCAATGCATTCCATGCACTCTCAACTCTCTGCCTCAAGTCCCTACCTCTGACATCCCCTCTATACCTTTTTCCTAATATCTTAAAACTATGACCCCTCGTGCCAGTCATTCCTGCCTTGGGGAAAAGTCTCTGGCTATTGACTCTATCCATGCTTCTCATTACCTCGTATACCTCAATCAGGTCATTTCTCTTCCTCCTTCTCTCCAGAGAGAAAAGTCTGTGCTTAGTCAACCTCTCTTCATAAGGCAAGCCCTCCAGTCCAGGCAGCATCCTGGTAAACCTTCTTTGCACCCTCTCCAAAGCCTCCCTGTCTTTCCTTAAACTCGACCCCCCTGTTAACAAAAGCCAAAACACCATATGCTTTCTTAACAAACCTATCCACTTGGGTGGCAACTTTCAGGGATCTACATATTTGAACACCATGATCCCTCTGTTCCTCCACACTGCCAAGAATCCTGTCTTTAATCCTAAATTCAGCATTCACATTAGACCTTCCAAAATGCATTACGTCACATTTATCTAGGTTGAATTCCATCTGCCATTTCTCTGCGCAGCTCTGCATCCTGTCTGTCGTGCTGCAGCCTGCAATAGCCCTCGATACCATCAATGGTACATCCAATCTTTGCATCATCTGCAAATTTACTAACCACGACCTCCCCCCAACCAACCTACTCATCCAAGTCATTTATAAAAACTACAAAGAGCAGAGGCCCAAGAACAGAGCCCTGTGGGAACCACTCAACACTGACCTCCAGGCAGAATGCTTTCCATCTACAACCACTCTCTGTTTTCTATCAGCCAACAAATTCTGAATCCAGATAGCCAAATCTCCCTGTATCCCATACCTCCTGACTTTATGGAGTTCAATATAGGTAAGTGTGAGGTGATTCACTTTGGTATGAGTAACAAAAAGATGGGGTACTGGGCTAATGGTCGGATACTTGGTAGTGTGGATGAGCAGAGGGATCTTGGTGTCCATGTACATAGATCTCTGAAAGTTGCCACCCAGGTAAATAGTGCGGTGAAGAAGGCATATGGCGTACTGGCTTTTATTGGTAGAGGAATTGAGTTCCGGAGCCCTGAGGTCATGTTGCAGTTGTATAAGACTCTGGTGCGGCCGCATCTGGAGTATTGTGTGCAGTTTTGGTTGCCATACCAAAAGGAAGGATGTGGAGGCACTGGAACGGGTGCAGAGGAGGTTTACCAGGATGTTGCATGGTATGGTAGGAAGATCGTATGAGGAAAGGCTGAGGCACTTGGGGCTGTTTTCATTGGAGAAAAGAAGGTTTAGGGGTGACTTGATAGAGGGGTACACGATGATTAGGGGTTTAGATAGGTTGACCATGAGAACTTTTTTCCACGTATGGAGTCAGCTATTACGAGGGGGCATAGCTTTAAATTAAGGGGTGGTAGGTATAGGACAGATGTTAGGGGTAGATTCTTTACTAGACATGAGTTCATGGAATGCCCTGCCAGTAGCAGTGGTGGACTCTCCCTCTTTATGGGCATTTAAACGGGCATTGGATAGGCATATGGAGGATAGTGGGCTAGTGTAGGTTAGGTGGGCTTGGACCGGCGCAACATCGAGGGCCAAAGGGCCTGTACTGCGCTGTATTTTTCTATGTTCTATGTTTATGAATTAGCCTACCTGGGTGAATCTACTCAAATGTCTTGCTGAAGTCCACATACTTTACATCCACTGCTTGACCTTCGTCGACCTGTCTGGTCACCACCTCAAAGAATTCAATAAGATTTGTGAGGTTTGACCTGCCCCTCACAAAACCATGCTGACTACCTTTAATCACGCTATGGTTTTGCAAATAGTCATAAATCCTATCCCTCAGAATTCTTTCCAAAAGTTTGCTGACCACAGACGTAAGACTGAGTGGTCTGTAATTGCCAGGGATTTCTCTATTACCCTTCTTGAAAAGAAGAGCAACATTTGCCTCCTTCCAATCCTCAGGTACGACTCCCATGGCAAGTGAGAAAACAAAGATCTTCATCAGCGGCTTAGCAACCTCCTTTCTCGCTTCCCGGAGTAGCCTCGGATAAATCTGGTCTGGTCCTGGGGACTTATCAATCTTAATATTTGCCAAAATTTCCAGCACATCAACCTCCTCAATCTTGATCTGGTCAAGACTGTATCCCAGTTCCTCAAAGTTCTCATTCACAACAAGGTGCCTTTCCTTAGTGAAAACCGAAGCAAAAAACTCATTTATGGCTTCCCCTATCTGCTCAGACTCCATGCACAAGTTCCCTACGCTATCCTTGATCGGCCCTACCTTCTCCCTGATCATTCTCTTATTCCTCATGTCTGCCTTTGGGTTCTCGTTAATCCTTCCTGTCAAGCCTTTCTCATGTCCCCTCCTGGCTCTCCTCAGTCCATTTCTGAGCTCCTTTCTAGCAAGCCTGTAACCCTCTAAAGCTGTGCTAGATCCTTACTTCCTCCACCTTACATAAGCTGCCTTCTTCCTTTTGACAAGAAGCTCCTCTGTTCTCTTCATCCAAGGTTCCTTAATCTTACCCCTTCTTACCTGTCTCAGAGGAACAGATTCGTGCATCACTTGCAACAATTGCTCCTTAAACAGTCTCCACATCTTATGTGTGCCTTTTTATTTCATTTATACCCAGAAGTCTACGATCTGCTTTTTTTTCCCGCATATCCAAAATTGCTAGCTGAGAGACAACTGAGAGACTTTCCCACCAAAAAAAACCATGACTGTTTTTAAACTTCGGGGCGATCCCCATATCCATGGGTCTGGTTACCACGGTTTCACTTACCTGCGGTTTACGTGTACCGAACGTATAAAAGGGAACATTCCAGATCCAGGGACCAGGAGGCTGCTGGGAAGGTACATTTCCCATTTCAATTAATAGGTTCACACCTATTCGTACTTTCGGCTTCCGCAGTAGGTCCAGGAATGTATCCCCCGTGGGTACGGGGGGGAGCTAGTGTATTAACCACCACCAGTAATCACCCACGTAGTCAATCGTAGTCATCACGGGCAATGCAAACCATCAAAAGATAGGGGGAAGTAGAGAGAGAGCAATGGAGCGGAATTAAAGTAGAGTTAGAGGAGGAAATAGTGCTAAATGTCCCGTGGTGCCCACCTTTCCCTCTCAAGGCATCTAGAGCATTGATGGACACCCAGGCATGAATTTAACTGCACAAGGGCAGACAGTTGGCAGATATGACTCCCTCCATAGCTTGCTATCCCGATCTGTTTATTGCTACCCTGGGTAAAAACAATGACTGCAGATGCTGGAAACCAGATTCTGGAGTAGAGTGGTGCCGGAAAAGCACAGCAGTTCAGGCAGCATCAGGAGCAAACTCACGAGGAGATCTGATCTGCCCACACATCTCCACATTAGATGTCAAAAGACCAGAAGTATAGAGCTGAAGTGCAACCAAAAATACACAAAAGGTATTTCAAATAATTAAAAAGGAGTGGAATCGCCCACAACCAATATATACTTGGTCAATGGATTCAATAGTGCCACAAAAATAAAAACTGCAATCTGTCATTGTAAGGCACTGTGTGCAACATACTCCACCCTAGATCTACAAAGGAAAACAAGAGAACAAAGAGCCTTCGCCTAGGGGACATCACCACCCAGTGACAAATAAGCATGCTAAGGTGCATCTGGGCAGTGGATATTAGAGTCAAGGTGGATAGTATGCAGCAGTAGCCTGAATAAAAGCACGTCTTTGCAAGACAGGAAGATACAATACACAAACCCAAGAGGCAGTTCAGGTTGTGGGATGTGGCTCCGAAGAGAGGTTCAGGATCCTGTGTGAAATTCCAGTTGAGCAGGGGTACACGCTGCCAAGATTCCACTGTATACTTGAGTATCCAACATGTGCATGGCATTGGGTCTAAGCATCGCCATTTTTAGGTTGGATGTCCACTACCTCCTTGCTTGCCTATTCCTGTGGGAACATCCAGCTCAGACTAGATCCCGCTATATGATGTTGCATTTTCTATATACTTCCTTCCCGCATTAAATCTTCCAAAACGCATTCCTCACATTTGACCTGATCATACTCCATTTGCCATTTCTCTGCCCAAACTTCCAATCTATTTATTTCCTGCTGTATCCTCTGGCAATCCTTCTCACTAACCGCAACACATCAATCTTTGAGGTGCTCAGAAACTTACTAATCAAGCCACCGATGTTTTCTTCCAAATTATTTACATATATTTCAAAGAACAGGTGCCCAAGCATGGATCTATTTGAAACACCACTGATCTCAGATCTCCAGTCAGAAAAACACCCTTCCCCAGTTCTGTATCCATCTTACCAGTTCACTGTGGATCCTATGTGACATTAACTTTTGTAATGGCCTGCCATGAGAGAGCTTGCCAAAGGCTTTGCTAAAGTTCATGCAGACAACATCTACTGCCCTGACCTCATTAATTATCTTTGTTACTTCCTCAAAAAACTCAATCAAGATTGTAAGACACAACCTTCTCCACATATAACCATGCTGCCTATCACTTATATAAGTCCATATTTTTCCAAATGTGCATAAATCATATCCCTAAGAATCTTCTCCAATAATTCCTCGACCTATTTTCCCTAGACAAAGCTCACTAACATGTAATTTCCTAGATTATCCATGTTGCCCTTCTGAAACAAAGAAGGAAGGAAGGAAGATGGACAGGTAGAGTCAGGTTAAGGGGAGGGCTGGAGAGGGAGGGCTGGGCCTGAGATGAGATAGGGGGTGGGGAGATTTGGAAGCTGGTGTATTCTATGTTAAGTCTATTTGGTTTTAAGCGCCTGAGGCACAAGATGTGGCATTCTTCCTCCAGTTTGCGTGTGGCCTTGTGTTTATGGTGGAAAAGGCCCAGGATGGACATGTCATCGGGGGAGTGGGAGGGGAAGTTGAAAATGGTGGTGACCTGAAGGTGGGGTTGACTGGAGCATATGGACCATGTATGTTCCCTGGACTGCTCCATGAGTTTGCATTCAGTCACTTTGATGTGGAAAATACCTCATCACAATAGCAACAGGTGCACTATATCTGGTGGGAAGGAATACAGGGGAATCTTTGCCAGATTTGTAACGATTTCTTGGGGCCTTGGATGGAGGTGAGGCAGGTGTGTGAGGGCAGGATTTGCACCTCGTGTGGCTGCAGGGCAAGGTTCCAGGTATGAAGGGGGTTTGATGGGGAGTGTGGACCTAATGAGCGAGTCGCGGAAGGAACAGTCCCTGCAAAAAGCACACAGGGGTGTGAAGGGAAATATCATATTGGTGGTGGGGTCAGGCTACACGTGGTGGAACTGGCGGATGATGACACTTTGGACTTGGAGATTAGTGGGGTAGAAACTGAAGACCGGGGGACTCTATCTTTGGGAGTGTGTGGCATTGTGTTCGAGGGCGAAGGTGCGTGAGATGGAGGAGATGCAGTTAAAGGCATTATTCACCACCGAGGAAGGGAAATTGTGGTCCTTTAAATAGGATGACATGTAGCATGTCCTGGAGTGGATTCGCTCATTCTGGGAGCAGATATGGCAGAGGTGGAGGAATACAGAGTATAAGATCGTGTTTTTGCAGGAGATGTAATCGAGGTAGCTGTGGGAGTCAGTGTGTTTGTAATAGATGCTGGTGCTGAATTGGTTGCCAGAGGTGGCGGAGAGAGAGGGGAGGGGAGGGAGGTGTCTGAGATGGTCTGGGTGAATTTGAGGTCAGGGTGAAAGTTGTGGCTGAAGTGGATGAACTGTTCAACTTCCTTGTGGGAGCACAAGGCAGCATCGGTACAGTCATTGATGTAGCAGAGGAGAAGGTGGCGGAATAGTACCAGTGTAGCTGTGGAAGAGAGACTGTTCCATGTACCCTACGAGAAAGGAGGCATAGCTCGGACCCATGGCTGCCCCTCTGGTTATAGGAGGATTGAAAGGAAAGGTTGTTAAGGGTGAGAACGAATTCTGCCAGGCAGATGACAACGTCAGTGGAGAGGAACTAGTTGGGTCTGCAGGATAGGAAGTGATGAAGGGGCTTGAGGCCCTCCTCATGGGGGATACAGGTTTAGATTAGATCAGAATCCCTAGAGTGTGGAAACAGGCCATTCGGCCGAACAAGTCCACACTGACCCTCTGAAGCGACTATATAATTAATGGTGTCCAGAGGATCCAGGAGGTCTGAGTCTGGAGGTAGGCGTGAGAGTCCAGCAAATTTACACTCTTTGGTGTCCGATAAGGTTGAAAAAAAAAGTATTCGTTGAAGGTGTGGATCCTTCTGAGGATGAAGGTCAGCAGAGTTCTTTGCAAGTCTGAGAACAGGGTTTTACAGGGTTTACTGGAGTGAGAGAAGGTGGAGGCAGGTGCTGAGGAAGGAGACATGGCTGTAGTAACAGAACTGTTTCAGGACGTGGTTGAAGAGCTTCACGGTGGAGGAGATGACCCAGGAATTGCAGTGAGAGAGAGACCCACTGAGATCTTTGCAGAAGGAGGAAGGAAGGAAACGTCCTCAAGTTTGGCATCCTAGGTACAGGCCGCGCAGTACGACTTTCAGCATCTAGGAGATAGTGAGAACTGCAGATTCTGGAGAGTCAGGGTGGATAAAGAGTTGAGCTGGAAAAAACACAGCAGGTCAAGCAGCATCAGAGGAGAAGGGGAGTCAACGCTTCATGTCGGAACCTTTCATCAGGGCTGGGGAGAGGAAGGGAGCTGTTAAATAAATAGAGGGAGGGCGGGTTTTCTAGATGCTGAAAACAATACTGCAAAGCTACTACCAAGGATGCCAAACTTGAAGAAGTTTTCCTCCTCCCTCCACAAAGATTTCAATGGGTCTCTCTCCCACTGCAACTCCCTGATCATCTCCTCCACCCTGAAGCTCTTCGACCACATCCTTAAACAGTCCAGCTACTACAGCCATGTTTCATTCCGCAGCATCTACCTACATGGCCAGCTTATCCCCATGGATGCCAGACAACATTCAGACTGTCTCAATTCGGACCAAACCGTGGCCACTGATAGCTAAAGCAAATCCAGAGCCTCCAGAAACGATTCTCCCTCTAGATCCTCAGCTCCACACTCACAGCCATGCCCCGTCAAGAACTCTCACGACAGTCAACCCTATCCCAGCTCGTGGCCTCTCTTTCTCTATCTTGCAAAGAACATCTGTTGTTCTTCAACCAATGCTTTTTTTCAACCTTATTGGGTATCAAAGAGCGTTAAGTATGCTGAACTCTCTCAAATCTATCTTCAGACCCAGACATCCCAGACCAGTCCTCTGGACACCATTAACCACACAGTTGCTCCAGCGACCTCCACAAACAAAGATGATGAGGTCACTTCCGCAAAGGCAGCTGACGTCACTGAATATGCCGCTCCCGTGGCCACCACCGCAAAACATGCCTCCTTCACTGACGTTACCGAACTGGCCGCATCTGCGGACTTTGCCAAGCATGCTGCTTCCACTGACATTGCCGACCACATTGCCTCCGTAGCCTTCACTGACCATGGTGGCCCCGCGCACATGACCTCTGCGGACTATGCCTACTACGCTGCCCCTACCACCACTAATGTAATTTCTGCTGACGCTGATCATGTGACTGCTGACATCACTGCTAAGCACATCATAGTTCCCATATATCCACCCCCATTCCCAAGTCCAGCTCAACACTAGGCCCCTGCTGCAAACCCCGTTAGATATTTATCATCCCCCCAGACCTTCCTTTCACTGAGGACAAACGGCCAGTCCTCAGCAAAGGACGCACCTTCATTCCACTATGCCCACATATCAACGATATCTCGATTTCCTCAGCCTACAACCTAACAGTTTCCCCAACCGTGCACAACCTGTTTCTATCTTCTCCCCAAAATTCCTAAGCCTCACTGCCCCAGGTGACCAATTGTCTCTGCCTACTCCTGTCCCACCGAACTCATCTCTTTTTTTCCCAAGATTAGATTACTTACAGTGTGGAAACAGGCCCTTCGGCCCAACAAGTCCACACCGACACTCCCACCCAGACCCATTCCTCTACATTTACCCCTTTACCTAACACTACGGGCAATTTAGCATGGCCAATTCACCTAACCTGCACATTTTTGGACTGTGGGAGGAAACCGGAGCACCCGGAGGAAACCCATGCAGACACAGGGAGAATGTGCAAACTCCACACAGACAGTTGCCTGAGGCCGGAATTGAACACAGGTCTCTGGCGCTGTGAAGCAGCAGTGCTAACCACTGTGCCACCGTGCCGCCCATCTTGACTCCTTTGGTCCAGGAACTCTCTACCTACATTCCGGACATCACCCACACCATCCACTTCTCCATAACTTTAGGTGTCCCAGTCACCGAAACCTCATCTTTATCATGGACATCCAGTGTCTATACCCGAGCCTCAAGGCCCTCCAGCACTTCCTCTCCTACAAACACAACCAGCCCCCCTCCACTGACACTCTCATCGACCTGGCGGAACTGGTCGATACCCTTAAGTACTTTTCCTTTCAATCCTCCCACTTCCTGGACCATCTCAGACACATTCATCCCTTGCCTTGACCTCTTCGTTTCCATCTCTAGCAACTAACTCAGCACAAACATCTACTACAAACCCATTGACTCCCAGTTATTTCGATTACACCTCCTCCCACCCCACCTCCTGCAAAAACACGATCCCACACTCCGTATTCCTCCACCTCCGCCATATCTGCTCCCAGAATGAGCAATTCCACTCCAGGCATTCCAGATGTTCTCCTATTTCAAAAACCGCAATTTCCCCTTCCCCATAATGAACAAAGCTCTCAACCTTCATCTCCATTTCATTCACCTATGCCCCCAACTACAAGGGTAGAGTCCCCGGTTCTCTCATTCCATCCCACCAATCTCCAAATCCAACTCATCATCCTCGTCATTTCCGCCACCTGTAGTCCGACCCCACCACCAAAATGATATCTCCTTCTATCCGCTTTCTGCAGGGCCCTTTCCCTCTGCAACTCCCTTGTTAGGTCCCCAAAAACCCCACTCCACGCCCTTCCCATGCAGTCGGACGAGGTGCAATGTCTACACCCACACCTCTCCCCTCACCTCCATCCTCGGCCTCAAAGATTCATTCCAAGTTTGGCAAAGATTCATAAGCATTTTCTCCAACCTGATTTATTGCAACCGCTGCTTTCGATGTGGTGTCCTCTACATTGGAGAGA
Organism: Chiloscyllium plagiosum; assembly: GCF_037043375.1. Lineage (NCBI taxonomy): Eukaryota > Metazoa > Chordata > Chondrichthyes > Orectolobiformes > Hemiscylliidae > Chiloscyllium > Chiloscyllium plagiosum. The sequence continues at coordinate 78,724,155 of NW_028270148.1, forward strand.
CTGAATGCAAATTCACGGAGCAGTTAAGGGAACATTTATGGTCCGTACGCTCCAAATAATCCCACCTCTGGTTGCCATCCATTTCAACTTGCCTGACAACATGTCCTGAGCCGCCTTCTCCACCGTCACACAAGCTTCTATATTTCTCCACCCATCACCTTATCCCAGGCCCAGCCCCTCCCTCTCCACTCTGCCCCCTTAACCTGACCCTACCACTATCTTCCTTCCCACTTACCCACTCCACCCTACCACTAACTTATCACAGCCATCTTCTACCTACATCACCTATCACCATCCCACGCAGCTTTCCCCCAGCCCAACCCACCCTCCCTCTATTTATTTCACATCCCCCTTTTCCTCAGCCAGTCCTGATGAAAGTTTGTGAGAAGATTTGTAGCTCGGGTGCTCGTTGTTGTGGTTCTGTTCGCCAAGCTGGGAATTTGTGTTGCAGATGTTTCGTCCCCTGTCTAGGTGACATTCTCAATGCTTGGGAGCCTCCTGTGAAGCGCTTCTGTGATGTTTCCTCCAGCATTTATAGTGATTTGTATCTGCCGCTTCTGGTTGTCCGTTCCAGCTGTCCGCTGCGGTAGCCGGTATATTGGCTCCAGGTCGATGTGCTTATTGATTGAATCTGTGGATGAGTGCCATGCCTCTAGGAATTCCCTGGCTGCTCTCTGTTTGGCTTGTCCTATAATAGTAGTGTTGCTTGTTATCTGAGTGTGTGGCTACTAAGGATAGCTGGTCATGTTGTTTCGTGGCTAGTTGGTGTTCATGGATGTGGATTGTTAGCTGTCTTCCTGTTTGTCCTATGTAGTATTTTGTGCAGTCCTTGCATGGGATTTTGTACACTACATTGGTTTTGCTCATGCTGGGTATCGGGTCCTTCGTCCTGGTGAATTGTTGTCTGAGAGTGGCTGTTGGTTTGTGTGCTGTTATGAGTCATAGTGGTCGCAGTAGTCTGGCTGTCAGTTCAGAAATGTTTTTGATGTATGGTAGTGTGGCTAGTCCTTTGGGTTGTGGCATGTCCTCATTCCGTTGTCTTTCCCTTAGGCATCTGTTGATGAAATTGTGGGGGTATCCGTTTTTGGTGAATACATTGTATAGGTGTTCTTCCTCTTTTTGCAGTTCTGTTGTACTGCAGTGTGTTGTGGCCCTTTTGAACAGTGTCTTGATGCAACTTCTTTTGTGTGTGTTGGGGTGGTTGCTTATGTAGTTTAGGACTTGGTCTGTGTGTGTGGCTTTCCTGTATACCTTTGTGGTGAATTCTCCGTTCGGTATTCTCTGTACCATCACGTCTAGGAATGGGAGTTGGTACTCAGACAACAACTCACCAGGACGAAGGACCCGATACCCGGCATGAGCAAAACCAATGTAGTGTACAAAATCCCATGCAAGGACTGCACAAAACACTACATAGGACAAACAGGAAGACAGCTAACGATCTACTTCCATGAACACCAACTAGCCACGAAACGACATGACCAGCTATCCTTAGTAGCCACACACTCAGATGACAAGCAACATGAGTTCAACTGGGACAACACTACTATTATAGGACAAGCCAAACAGAGAACAGCCAGGGAATTCCTAGAGGCATGGCACTCATCCACAGATTCAATCAATAAGCACAAAACAACATGACCAGCTATCCTTAGTAGCCACACACTCAGATAACAAGCAACAACACCAATATACCGGTCACTGCAGCGGACAGCTGGAACTGACAACCGGAAGCAGCAGATACAAATCACTATAAATGACGGAGGAAACATCACAGAGCGCTTCACAGGAGGCTCCCAAGCACTGAGGATGTCACCTAGACAGGGGACGAAACGTCGGCAACACAAATTCCCAGCTCGGCGAACAGAACTACAACAGTCCTGATGAAAGTTTCCAACCTGAAATGTTGACTCCCTTTCTCCTCTGATACTGCCTGACCTGCTGCTTTTTCCAACTCTTTATCCACTCTAACTCTCCACCATGTGCAGATCTCTTTATCGCCTATCTGTCTTCTAGACCCTGATTGACAGAAAGCACAAATCAGGTGCTGTAATTAGAACTGCTATTTATTGCAAGTAAATAGACTCTACCTTCAGATAAACAATTATGAACCACTGGCACATAAGACCATGAAATATAGGAGGAGAAATTTGGCCATTCAGCCCATTGGGTGTACTCCGCCATTCAATCATGCCTGACAAGTTTCTCAACCCCATTCTCCTGCGTTTGCCCCATAACCTTTGATCCCCTTGACACTCAAGAACCTATCTATCTCAGTCATAAATATACTCAATGACCTGACCTCCACAGCCTTCTGTGGCAATGAATCCCATAGATTCATCACTCTCTGGCTGAAGAGGTATCTCCTTATCTCCATTCTACAAGATCTTCCCTTTACTCTAAGACTGTGCTCTCAGGTCCAGTCTATCCCACCAATGGAAATATTTTCCCAACATCTATGCTGTCCAACATATATTCTGTATGTTTCAATTAGATCTCCCCTCATCCTTTAAACCCCATTGAGTATAAATCCAGAATTGTCAATATGTTAAGCTTTTCATTCCTAGGACTATTCTCATGAACCTCCTCTGAACACGCTTCAGGGCAAGTGCATCCTTCATGAGATATGGGTCCAAAACTGCTTACAATACTCCAAATGTGGTCTGACCATAGCCTTATTGAACCTCAGAAGTACATCCCTGCTTTTATATTTAAATCCTCTCAAAATAAATGCCATCATTACATTTGCTTTCCTAGCTACTGACTCAACTTGCAAATTTAACTTAAGAGAATCCTGGACTAGTTCTAAGTTGTTTTGCACTGCAGACTTCTGAATTTTCTCTCCATTTAGAAAATAGTCCATGCCAGTATTCTTCCTACCAAATTGCATGACCTCAGACTTTTTCAAGTTGTATTCCATGTACCACTTCTTTGCCCACTCTCCTAAGTTGTCGAAAAAATTCTGCAGCCTCCCTACCTCCTCATTGCTACCTGTTCCTTTACCTACATTTGTATTATCTGCAAACCTAGCCAAATGCCCTCAGTTTCTTCATCTAGATTGTTAATGTATAAAGTGAAAAGTTGTGGTCCCAACACTGAGCCTTGTAGAACACCACTCGTCACCAGGTGGTATCCTGAGAAGGACCCTTTTATCTCCGCTCTCTGCTTTCTGCCAGTCAACAAATATTCTATCCATGCTAGCATCTTGTCTCTGACGCAATACTCAGTAGACTCCTATGCGGCACCTTGTCCAAGGCCTTTTTGAAGTCCAGATGGATAATATCCACTGGCTCTCCTTGGTCTAATCTGCTAGTTACCTCCTCAAAGAATTCTTGCAGATTTGCCAAGCATGATCTCCCCTTTGTAAAACCATGCTGACTTTGCCCTAATTTATCACACACTTCCAAGTATTCAGAAATCTCATCCTTCATTATGGATTCCAGGATCTTACTCACGACTAAGGTTAGGCTAATTGGTCTGTAATTTTCTGTGTTTTGCCTTACTCCTTTTATAATTGGGGTGTCACATTAGTGAATTTACAGTCCTCTGGGACCGTCCTTAATTCTAGCGATTCCTGAAAGATCACCACTTACACCTCTATTATCTCTTCAGCTATCTCCCTTAGAACTCTGGGGTGTGGTCCATCCGGGCCAGGTAATTTATCTACCTTCAGGCCATGCAGTTTTTTTTAACACCTTCTCCTTTGTGATAGCTACCAAACTCAGCTATGCCTCCTCATTCTCTTGAATTTTTGGGATATTACTCATGACTTCCACCATGAAGACTGATGTGAAATAATTATTTAGTTCTTCAGCCATTTCCATGTTCCCACTATTATCTATCCAGTGTCATTTTCCAGTGGCCCAATGCCCACTTTTGCCTCTCTTTTGCTCTTTATAAAGAAACTCTTATAGTCTTTCTTTATATTACTGGCTAGTTTATACACATACTTAATCTTCTCTCTCCTTATTTCTTTTTTTATAGCCCTCTGTTCCTCTTTGTAAGCTTCCCAATCCTCTGGTTTCCCATTGCCCTTCAGCCACAGTTTCCTTTTCACTTTTATGCTAGCCCTGACATCCCTAATCAACAAAGATTGCCTCATCCTCCCTGTACTATGCTTCTTTTTCCATGGAATAAATCTTACTGTATCTTCTGAATTACTCCCAGAAACTCCTGTCATTGCTGTTCCACTGTCTTTCCTGCTAGGCTCCTCTCCCAGTCAATTCTATCCATATCCTCCCTCATGCCTCTGTAGTTGCCTTTATTTAGCTGTAATATCGGCATTTCTGATTCTATCTTCTGCCTCTCAAATTGCAAAGTAAATTTAATCATATTATGATCACTGCCTCCTAAGGGTTCCTTCACCTTAAGTTCCCTTATCAATCTGCCTCATTGCACAACTAGTTAAAATTCTCACCTCTTATCCAGAATGTCTCAGATTGCTTTCAAGTCTGGAGATCTCTTTGGTAGTCACAATTTGTTTCCGAGATCCCTGGTCAGTTTGCATTGCTGTATTATTGGATGTGCAGCCTATGATTTTTCTTTGTCCTGCACTGACCTATTAGGTAAAAAGATATAAAAGCCGCCAGTCTACAAAGTACAGGCAGAGGAGCGGGATTAGCTGAGCTGCTATTGGAGAGAATCCGCATGGACATGATGGGCTGAATAGCCTCCCATGTTTCTAGTATTGTAACATACTAGCTTAACACATCAGTTCCTAGAGTATTTGTTATTCAGTTGTTTGTATTGCTACCACAAAACTCACTTTACACTTCAATAATAGTCCTTCTGGACCAAGCTGAAACATAATGCAGAAGCTGAAAAAGCCTGTTAAAGCATGCATTTTTCTCTACCATGCTGCTGCCGAAGCAGAAGTCATGAAGCAACACGACACATGATGCAAATATTACACTGGAACATGTACCTGTGGTGAGATCAACTGTCAGAGCTCTAAGATTGACTAGTCGATTGTGTTGTGTATTGTAGACTGAGAAATAAAACCAAAGATTGTGTTTGCTTTATTATTTGATTTCTTCAATTGTCCTGCCACTTTCAACCATCCAAGCACATATACACCTAGGTCCCTCTGCTCCTATATCCACTTTAGACTAGTACCTTCTATTTTCTGCCCATCAAAGTACATCACCTCACACTTCTGTGCATTGAAACTCATCTCCACCAATGTTCCATGTCCTTTTGAAGTTCCACACTGCCCTCCTCTGTTTACAACTTTTCCAAGATTTAGGTCATATGCAAACTTTTAAGTTGCTCACCGCTTTCCTCCCCCCACCCAATACAAAGATCATAAGAACTAGGAGGAGTGGGCAATTCAGCCCCTTCAGTGTGCTGTGCTATTTAATATCTTATGTTGGCCTCAACTCCACTTTCTTGCTTGTCCCCATAACCCATTAAATAATTTAAAATGTGCTCTCTCCTCTTTACATTTATTCACTGTCCCAGCATTCATCACACTCTGGGGTAATAAGTTACACAGATTCACAACCCTTTGAGAGAAGTAATTTCTCTTAACTCCTCAAATTTTGGGAAGTAAAGTCATCTCATTTTTAAATCTGTCACTCCTTAGCCTACAAGTGTGACCTTTCGTTTGAGACTGCTCCACATGGGAAAGCATCCGTTCTATGTCTACTTTGTCAATGTCCTTTAGTATCTAATAAACCTCAATTAGATCTCCGCTTGTTCTTCTCAACTCTAGTGAGTATAGGCCTAAACTGCTCAATTTGTCTTCATAAGATGAGCCTTTCATCTCTGGTAGGAACCTACTGAACCTTCTCTAAACTGTGCCTCCAATGCTGATGCATCTTTTCTTAACTGAATGGACCAAAACAGTACTCCGTACTCCAGATGCAATCTCATAATTGCCTTATGTAATTGTAACAACACTTCCTGGAAAAGCACAGCCAGTCAGACAGCATCTCAGGAGCCTTCATCAGGAATGAGGTGGTGGTCCAAGGGAGCTGAGAGATAATTTGGGCCGGCTGGGCGTGGGGAGGAGGGGGGGGGGAGGAAGGGGGGGGGGAGGGGGGGGGGGGGGAGGTAGCTGCGAATGCGACAAGTAGATGGAGGTGGGGGGGTGATGATGATAGGTTAGAAAGGAGGGTGGAGCGGATAGGTGGGAAGGAAGACAGACAGGTAGGACAGTTTAAGAGGGTGGTGTTGAGTTGGAACTTTGGATCTGGGACAAGGTGAGGGAAGGGGAAATGATGAAACTGGTGAAATCTGCATTGATCCCCTGTGGTTGGAGTGTCCCAAGTTGGAATATGAGGCACTGTTCCTCCAGGCATCAGGTGGCTACAGTTTGGTGGTGGAGGAGGACCAGGACTTGCAAGTCCTTGCCGGAATGAGAGGGCGAGTTGAAGTGTTCGGCCACAGGGCGGTGGGGTTGTTTAGTGTGTGCGTCCCAAAAGTTTGGGGCCTTGGACAGAGGTGACAGGGGAGGTGTGGGCACAGGATTTGCACTTCTTGCAGTGGCAAGGGAAGGCGTCGGGAGTGGAGGGTTGGTTGGTGGCGGGACACAGACCTAATAAGGGAGTAGCAGAGGGAATGGTCTCTCCAGAACTCAGATAGGGGTGGGGAGGGAAATATATCACTGATGGTGGGGTCTGTTTGTAGGTGGCACAAACGCTGGAGGATGATGCAATGTATATGGAAGTTGGTGGGGAAGAAGGTGAGGACTGGGGGATTCTGTCCTTGTGGCGATTGGTGGGGTGAGGTTCATGCAGATGATGCAGAAAGTGAGGAGATATGCTGGAGGGCATAGTCGACCATGTGGGAGGGGAAATTGTGATCCCTGAAGAAGGAGGCCATCTAGGATGTTCAATGGTGGAACTGGTCCTCCTGGGAGCAGATAGAACATAGAACAATACAGCACAGAACAGGCCCTTCGGCCCACGATGTTGTGCCGAACATTTGTCTAGCTTAAGCACCTATCCATGTACCTATCCAATTGCCACTTAAAGGTCATCAATGATGCTGACTCTGCCACTCCCACAGGCAGCGCATTCCATGCCCCCACCACTCTCTGGGTAAAGAACCTACCCCTGACATCCCCCCCATATCTTCCACCCTTCACCTTAAATTTATGTCCCCTTGTTGTACCTGGGGAAAAAGTCTCTGACTGTCTACTCTATCTATTCCCCTGATCATCTTATAAACCTCTATCAAGTCACCCCTCATCCTACGCCGTTCCAATGAGAAAAGTCCTAGCACTCTCAACCTATCCTCATATGATCTATTCTCCATTCCAGGCAACATCCTGGTAAATCTCCTCTGCACCCTCTCCAAAGCTTCCACATCCTTCCTAAAGTGAGGTGACCAGAATTGCACACAGTACTCCAAATGTGGCCTTACCAAGGTCCTGTACAGCTGCAAAATCACCGCACGACTCTTGAATTCAATCCCTCTGCTAATGAACGCTAATACACCGTAGGCCTTCTTACAAGCTCTATCCACCTGACTGGCAACTTTCAAAGAGCTATGAACATAGACCCCAAGATCCCTCTGCTCCTCCACCTTACTAAGAACCCTCCCGTTAACCCTGTATCCCGCATTCTTATTTGTCCTTCCAAAATGGACAACCTCACACTTGACAGGGTTGAACTCCATCTGCCATTCCTCAGCCCAGCTCTGCATCATATCTAAGTCCCTTTGCAGCCGACAACAGCCCTCCTCACTATCCACAACTCCACCAATCTTTGTATCGTCTGCAAATTTACTGACCCACCCTTCGACTCCCTCTTCCAAGTCATTAATAAAAATTACAAACAGCAGAGGGCCCAGAACTGATCCCTGTTGAATTCCACTTGTAACTGGGCTCCAGGCTGAATATTTACATCTACCACCACTCTCTGACTTTGACTGGTTAGCTAGTTCTCTATCCAATTGGCCAAATTACCCACTTTCCCATGCCTCCTGACTTTCTGCATAAGCCTACCATGGGGAACCTTATCAAATGCCTTACTAAAATCCATGTACACTACATCCACTGCTCTACCCTCATCCACATGCTTGGTCACCTCCTCAAAGAATTCAATAAGGCTTGTAAGGCAAGACCTACCCCTCACAAATCCGTGCTGGCTGTCCCTAATCAAGCAGTGTCTTTCCAGATACTCATAAATCCTATCCCTCAGTACCCTTTCCATTACTCGGCCTACCACCGAAGTAAGACTAACCGGCCTGTAATTTCTGGGGTTATCCCTATTCCCTTTTTTGAACAGGGCACAACATTTGCCACTCTCCAGTCCCCTGGTACCACCCCCGTTGACAGTGAAGATGAAAAGATCATTGCCAATGGCTCTGCAATTTCCTCTCTTGCTTCCCACATAATCCTAGGATATATCCCGTCGGGCCCGGGGGACTTGTCTATCCTCAAGTTTTTCAAAATGCCCAACGCATCTTTCTTCCTAACAAGTATCTCCTCTAGCTTACCAGTCCATTTCATACTCTCCTCTTCAACAATACGATCCCTCTCATTTGTAAATACTGAAGAAAAGTACTCATTCAAGACCTCTCCTATCTCTTCCGACTCAATACACAGTCTCCCACTACTGTCTTTGATCGGACCTACCCTCGTTCTCGTCATTCTCATGTTTCTCACATACGCATAAAATGCCTTGGGATTATCCTTGATCCTACCCACCAAAGATTTTTCATGCCCTCTCTTAGCTCTCCTAATCCCTTTCTTCAGCTCCCTCCTGGCTATCCTGTATCCCTCCAACGCTCTGTCTGAACCTTGTTTCCTCAACCTTATGTAAGCCTCCTTCTTCCTCTTTACTAGACATTCAACCTCCCTCGTCAACCAAGGTTCCCTCACACGACCATTTCTTTCCTGCCTGACAGGTACATACATATCAAGGACACGTCGTATCTGTTCCTTGAAAAAGTTCCACATTTCAACAACATCCTTCCCTGACAGCCTATGCTCCCAATTTATGCTCCTCAGATCCTGTCTTGCAGCATCGTACTTACCCTTCCCCCAATTGTAAAACCTGCCCTGTTGCACGCACTTATCTCTCTCCATAACCAAGGTGAAAGTCACAGAATTGTGGTCACCATCACCAAAATGCTCACCCACTAACAAGCCCATCACTTGTCCCGGTTCGTTACCAAGTACCAAATCCAATATGGCCTCCCCTCTGGTCGGACAATCTACATACTGAGTTAGAAAAGCTTCCTGGACACACTGCACAAACACCGCCCCATCCAATCTACTTGATCTAAAGACAGTTGGCGTCGAGGTAAGTTCTTAAATAACAATCACTTACCTTCCCGACCAGCTCCGACTTCACTTCTGCTGCTCTCTGCTGCAAAAAGAGAGCGTTGGAGGCAGAGAAATTGAGAGTAAGGGATACAGCAGAGGAAAAGGCAGAGGATGGTGCCAGTGTAACTGAAGATGGACTATTCCACATACCCGATGAAGAGGCAGGCATAGCTAGAGCCCAAGCAGGTGGCCATGGCTACCCCTTTTGTCTGGAGGAAGTGGGATGATTTTTTTCCCTACTTTAGTACTCAATTCCTTTAGCAAGAAATGCCAAAACTCCATTTACATGCTGTATCTGCATATTAACTTTCTGCAATTCATGCACAACACCCAGAATCTCTGCACCAATGCATTTTGAAGTATCTCACCACTTGGATGAGAAATTGCCTTTTTGTTCTTCTGCTCAAAATGGATAACCGCACATGATCCACATTTCATGTGAACAGTTGGGAAGTTGCAGTCCCAGAATGAGGTACAGCCAAATATAGAGAGGTCCTGGAAATTCAATCCATGGAGAAAGAGGTGCTTTCTGGGTATTTTTTTGTTCATAGTTTGTATGGCTACATTCTTCAGCTTCAACTGAGCACAGAGAAGTTTAATAGCTGATTGGGAAAGGAAATCAAAACACTAACATCAAAGGAAAATGGTGTGTTGATTGGCTCATGATTTAAAAACATTTAATAGATTTTGGAAGAAGGCATTAATTGAGCAAAGAAGAGTGTGGTGCTGGAGAAGCACAGCTGGTCAGGCAGCATTAGGAATTACTGATGAAGGGCTTATGCTCGAAACGTCAATTCTCCTGCTCCTCGGATGCTGCCTGACCAGCTGTGTTTTTCCAGCACCATACTCTTCGACTCTGATCTTCAGCATCAGCAGTCCTCACTTCCTTCCAATTAACCGAGAAACAACAGGAACAAGTGAAAGTCAAGCTCAATACCATAAAGGAATGTAAGTAGGCAAAACAGGATAAGGTAAGTATAGTTAGCATGGGGATTCTTACATAAGCATAATCATATTTTATTTTGAAAAGAAGAGAATTATTCAGGGGCATAAAAGTAGTCATGGCCACAGAGCCCACACCAGTGATATACTTCTCCTGTGCTACGTGGCAAATCGTGGAAGTTTCAAGTTATCCCTGGTGAACATATTACAGGGACTGTATCCAGTTGCAGCTACTGGCTAACCACGTTTCAGAGCTAGGGCTGTAGGTATGGACAGCATTATATTGAGGTGGTCACACCTCAGGTGCAGAAAGAACAGGCAAAAAAGGGGTCGGAGTAGAGGAAGGCAGATAGTGTAGGACTCCCCTGTGGCCATCCCCCCTCTAACAGATATACTGTTTTGTATAAAGTTGAGCAATGTGTTGCAGAAAGTACTGGGCAGCCCACTCCAAAGTACCATAGATGGGTCTGCTACAAAGCGGGGTTCGGGGTAACGACAGGGCTGCAACTGGAGGAGATTCAAGCAGACTCATGCACTGGTAGGAGCCTGTGTGCACTTCGAGAATTCATATTATAGGAGAGATATGATTTTACTGGAGGAGATTTACCAATATGATGCCTCTGCTAGAGAGTTTTAGTTATGAAGAGAGTTTTGGTAGACTGTACCCTATTTTGCTTCGAGCAGAGGAGACTGAGGCAGTACATGATTATGAAGGTCATAGATTGGGTAGAAAGAAACCTTCCCTCTGCTGGTGGGATCAATGACTAGGGCCATAAATGTAAGGTGAGGTGCAGAAGATTTAGACGAGATGTCAAGAAAGACATTTTCATCCAGAGGGTAGTGGAAATCTGGAACTCACTGTCTGTTTGAGACAGAAACCTTCACAACATTTTAGATGTACTTCAATACATACTTGTATGTCAAGACAAACAAGGCAATGGGCCAAGTACCGGAAAATGTGATTAGAATAATTTTTGACCTGGATAAAAATCACCCAACACCAGGTTATAATCCAGCAGGTTTACTTGTAAGCAGTAGCTTTTGGAGTGCTGCCTCTTCATTAGGTGGTTGTGAAGCAGGACTATAAGACACAGAACTTATAGCAAAACCACATGTGTCATGTGGTTGGAACATATTAAACAAACTTAGATTAAGTCTTTCATCTGTTAGAATAGGTTTCCTAGTTTTGGTTCGTTAATATGCAAATCCCAGAACTCCTTTTAAGTCACCTGGACAGTCTCACTCAGCCGAATGGCCTTTCTGTGCTGTAGACCTCTAGGCCCAACTATCTTCAAGTGCTTCAAAGACATTCCCTCCATGAAAATCAAAAGTGGAGATATTCGATGATTGCACAATGTTTAGCAGCATTCACAATTCAATGCAACAGGATATAGACAATATCCAGGCTTAGGCTAACAAGTGCCAAATAAGATTCCCTCCACACAAATGCCAGACAATTACAATTGCTAATAAGAAACAGTCTTACGATTACTGAAAATCCCACGCTATCAATATCCTTGGAATTACCTAGGCGAAAGTGAGGACTGCAGATACTGGAGATCAGAATCTGAAAAAGCAGAGCAGGTCAGGCAGCATCTGAGGAACAAGAGAATCGATGTTCGGGCATATTCCTGATGAAGGGCCTATGTCTGAAACGTCAATTCTCCTGCTCCTCAGATGCTGCCTGACCTGTTGTCCTTTTCCAGCACCACACCCTCCACTGTGATAGAATACTGCCCAGTTATCTAACATTCAAGAAACCTGACGCCAGGACAAAGCAGCCTGTTTATTTGGCATCATATCCACAAATGTCCACTCTCTTCTCCATCAACACCCATCAACAATGCTGCAGCTTTCTACAAAATACACTGTAGAAATTCTCCACAGATCTTTAGACAGTACCCCTCAAACCCACTGACTACTTCCACCTAGATGGACAAGGGCAGCAGATACATGGGAACACCACAATCTAAAAGTTCCCCTCCAAATTACTCATCATCTTGTCTTGGAAATATATTGCCATTCTTTCACTGTTGCTGGGTCGAAATCCAGGAATTTTTTTCTGTAAGGCTATTGAGGATTTACCCACAGCATATGAATTCTAACAGTTTAAGGGAGCTCACCCACCATTTTCTCAAGGGCAACCAGGGATGGGCAATAAATGCTGGCCAGACAGCCAGTGACACCCACATCTGCCGAGTTAATAAAAAAAAAAGGTTGGCTGACGGTCTTTTTTCATAATTCCTCTTTGCTTCTCTTATTTGCATTCTGACCTCCCCTCCGAACTTCTGATATTTCTCTTGGTTCTCACCTTTACTTACTACCTGGCACTGTCATGAGTACACATTTTCTTCTTTATCTTAATTTCTACCTCTGATATTATGTCATTTATTTGTTCTACCTTTCTCATTTAAGAGAATATATCTTGGGCGTACCTAAACCATCTCCTCTTTGAAGGTAGTCCATTGTTCAGTGACTGCCAAACTCTCATTCCAGTTAATCTGCCAGTACTGTTCACATCCTCATTGAAGTCTGCATTCCATCTCATTTTCCATCATCATCTGAAAACTATGATAATTGTATCACTGTCTCCTAAATGTTTTCCAACTGACGTTTGCTCTACTTGGTCCACCTCACTTCCAACAATCGGGTCGAACAATGCATTCTTTATTGTTGGACAGGAAACTTACTGCTGTTGGAAGCTCTCCTGCAAATAATCCAGAAATATTCCCCTACACTGCCGCACACATCACAAGTATCCAAGTATAATTGAAGTCTTCCATTATAATGTTTTTTTACAATATTGGCATCTCTCTGTAATTTGTCTTGCAAATTCATGAACTTACTGACTGACATTAAACTTGGACTAAAGGTTTTGCTTTTCGGAGACTTTGCCTTGAGCACAAGTCATTTGTTACCTTCTGAGACAAAGTGTTTGAGAATAATAGATTTGGAAGTTACCTTTAAACTGATACCAAAGTACTATTTAAAGCCATCAAGCCTGGATATACTAAAACGGGCATTAAAAAAAAAGACATAATACAATTTGATGTAATACAAGTTCTCAAAAGGAAATTTACAAATTTGAGGAGACAAATAAAAATCTATTGAAAATAGAAACATTACGTTAAAACTAAGCTAGGACCAGGGTGAGGTTGAAATCTTGTTGGGTTGGAGTGTCTGGTTAGGATTACTGTTCAGGGGTTGGGGTTGGAGTAAAGTGTAATTGTGGGAGGGTGAGTTGGAGGGTCAGCTTAGTAGATATCTTGGGTTTAGATTGGAATTTTAAATCATTTAACTTATCCAAACTATTACTTGAAGCTGAATCAATCTCTCCTTTAAGATTTTTTTTTCAGCAGGTTTCAGAGGCAGGGAACATAGAACATAGAACAATACAATGTAGAACAGCCCCTTTGGCCCTCGACGTTGCGCCGGCCTGTAAACTAATCTAAGCCTATCACCCTACATTATCCCATCATCATCCATATGCTTATCCAAGGACTGTTTAAATGCCTCTAATATGGCTGAGTTAACTACATTGACAGGCAGGGCATTCCAAGCCCTTACCACTCTCTGAGTAAAGAAACTGCCTTAGACAACTGTCTTAAATCTATCACCCCTCAATTTGCAGCTCACACAAGATGACGTCATCATCCTAGGAAAACGACTGTCACTGTCCATCCTATCTAATACTCTGAGCAGCTTGTATGTCTCTATTAAATCCCCTCTTAGCCTTCTTCTCTCCAATAAGAGCAAACCCAATCCCTCAGCCTTTCCTCATAAGACATTCCCTCCAGACTAAGCAACATCCCGGTAAATGTCCTCTGCACCTTTTCTAATGCTTCCACATCCTTTCTGTAATGGGGCAACCAGAACTGTACACAATATTCCAAGTGAGGACGTACTAGTATTTTGTACAGTTGCAGCATGACATCACGGCTCCGAAACTCAATCCCTCGACCAATAAAACCTAACACACTGTATACCTTCTTAACAGCACTATCCACATGTGTGGCAACTTTCAGAAATCTATGTACATGGACACCAAGATCCCTCTGCACATGCACACGAACAAGAATCTTTCCACTGACTCAGTATTCTGCCTTCCTCTTATTCTTCCTAAAATGAATCACCTCACATTTATCTGCATTGAACTCCATTTGCCACCTGTCAGCCCAATTCTGCAGTTTATTCAAGTCTCCCTGCAACTTGCAACATTCTTCCATACTGTCCACCACTCCACTGACTTTAGTGCCGTCTGTAAACTTACCCATCCAACCATGCCTGCGTCCAAGTCATTTATAAAAATGACAAACAGCAGTGGTCCGAAAACAGATCCTTGTGGCACACCACGAGTAACAAGTATATCCAGGCTGAATATTTTCCATCAACCACCACTCGCTGTCTTCTTACAGAAAGCCAGATTCAAATCCAAACTGCTAAATCACCCCCAATCCCATGTCTCTGCATTTTCTCCAAAAGCCATGTGGAATTTTAATTAAAAATCACAACACACCAGGTTATAGTCCAACAGGTTTAATTGGAAGCACTAGTTTTTGGAGTGCTGCTCCTTCATCAAGGGGAGTACACAATTGTAAGACACAGAATTTATAGCAAAAGTTTAGTGTGATGTAACTGAAATTATACATTGAAAAATACCTTGATTGTTTGTTAAGTCTCTCATCTGTTAGAATGACGTTTGTTTCACTTCTTTCATATGTAAATCACAAAACATTTTTCAAACGTTACATTCTCAGGTTAACTTTAACTTTGGTGTCAGCCAGATAATATGTTGAAGGTGTTGTCTGTGCCATAATGTTTAGACTGATTCTAATCTAAAAAATGAGTTAACAGAATCTTACATGGATCATGCACTTTTTGAGCAAAGCGCAATGTAGCTCTGCAAATACAAATTCACCCTACAAACATATATGCGTATGTGTGCATGTGGGGTTTTTGTGTGTGTGTGTGTCTCTGGGCTGGGGGGTTGTGAGTGTTTGTGAGAGACTGTATATGTGTGTGTGTGAGTGTAAAGGGGGTCTAAGTCTGTGAAAGGGTGCATGTGAGAGTGTGGGAGTGTGTGTGACTGTAGGAGTGTGCGTGTGGAGCCTGGGTTACGGGGTTGTGAGTGTCTGTGAGAGAGAGTGTATATGTGTGAGTGTAAAGGGGTCTAAGTCTGTGAGAGTGTGTGAGTGTCTGTGTATAGGAGTGTCTGTGTATGTGGCGGTGGTCACCTAAAGTGTGACATGAACCCAAAGTCTTGGTTGAGGCCCTCCCTATGGGTACCAAACTTAGCTATCAGCCTCTGCTCGGCCACTGTTCGCTGCTGTCTCTCCCGAAGTCCACCTTGGAGGATGGTCACCCGAAGATCAGAGGGCGAATATCCTGGATCGCTGAAGTGTTCCCCAACTGGGAGGGAACATTCCTGTCTATTGATTGTTGTGTGGTACCCATTCATCCGTTGCCATAGCCTTTGCTCGGTTTCACCAATGTACCATGCCTCAGGGCATCCTTGCTTGCAGCGTATGAGATAGACAACGTTAACTGAGTCGCATGAGTACCTGCCACGTACATGGTGGGAGGTGTCCCCATGCGTAATGGTGGTATCCATGTCCACACTCTGACACGTCTTGCAGCGCCTACTGTGACAGGGCTGAATGGAGTTATCCTGAAAGCCACGTAGCTTGCTACCAACAATGATCTACTTGAGGTTTGATGGTTATTTAAAGGCAAACAGTGGAGGTGTGGGGAAGGTCTTAGCGAGGTGCACGTCCTCACTGATAATGTGTTGCAGGCCGCGTTTTTCGGTTCCTGGGAAGTACTGGATAACGAAGGGTACCCTGTTGGTGGCAGCACATGTCTGTCTCCTGAGGAGGTCATTACGGTTCCTTGCTGTGGCATATCAGAACTGGCGGTCGATGAGTTGAGCATTGTACCCTGTTCTTGTGAGGGCTTCCCTGAGTACTTCCAAGTGCCCGTCACATTCCTCCTCATCTGAACAGATCCGGTGTACGCGTAGGGCTTATCCATAGGGGATGGCTGTTTTAATATGTTTTAGGTGGAAGCTGGAGAAGTGTAGCATTGTGAGGTTGTCTGTGGGTTTGCGGTAGAGTGTGGTGCTGAGGTGCCCATCCTTGATGGTATTTTTCAATGTAGTAATTTCAGTTACATCACACTGTAAACTTTTGCTATAAATTCTGTGTCTTACAATTGTGTACTCCACAACCATCTGATGAAGGAGCAACACTCTGAAAGCTAGTGCTTCCAATTAAACCTGTTGGGACTATAACTTGGTGTCATGTGATTTTTAATTTTGTACACCCCAGTCGAATACCGGCATCTCCAAATCATGTGGAACCTCAGTTGAGAGTGTGGTGCTGGAAAAGCACAGCTGATCAGGCAGCATTTGACGAGCAGGAGAATTGACGTTTCGGGTATAAGCCCTTCATCAGGGAAGATGAAGGGTTTTTGCCCAAAATATCTTGAGTCTGATCTCCATCATCTGCAGCCTTCACTTTCGCCATGTGGAACCTCATCAAAGGTTTTACTGAAGTCTATATACACCACTTCAACTGCCCTACCCTCATCCACATGCTTGGCCACCTTCTCAAGAACTTCAATGAGGTTTGAGAGACATGACCATTGCTTGCCAGATGTTTATAAATCCTATCTCTTATAATGTTTTCCAAAACGGTTCCTACAACAGATGTCAGGCTCACTGGTCTATAATTACCTAGGTCATCTCTACTGCCCTTCTTGAACACAGACACAACATTTGCAATCCTCCAGTCCTCTAGTATTAAAACGACAGTGACAACTCAAAGATCAAGGCCAAAGGTTCTGCTATCTCCTCCGTAGCTTCCCAGAGAATCCTCAGATAAATCCCCTCCGGCCCAGGGGATGGACTTACTTTTACACCCTCTAGAACCGATAACACCTCCTCCTTACTAACCTCAATCCTTTCTAGTCGAATAGCTCATATGCAGTGTTCTCCTCTGCAATACTCTCCTTTTCCTGAGTGAAAATAGATGAGAAATATTTGTTTAGCACCTCTCCAATCTCCACAGGGTCCACACACAACTTCCACTTCTGTCTTTGACTGGCCCTATTCCTACCCTAGTCATCCATTTATTCCTCACATACTTACAGAAAGCTTTAGGGTTCTCCTTTATTCTACCTGCTAAAGTCTGCTCACGTCCCCGCCTTGCTCTTCTGAACTCTCACGTTAAATCATTCCTAGCTAATCTGTAACTCTCCATCCCTCATCTGAACCATCTTGTCTCAACATCACATAAGCCTCCCTCTTCCGCTTAACAAGAGCGATACAATTTCTTTAGTAAACCATGGTTCCATTGCTTTATCACTTCCTCCCTGCCTGACAGTGACATACCCATCAAGGATATGCAATATCTGATCCTGAAACCAGCTCCATATTTCAATTGTCCCCATCCCCTTCATTTTGCTACCTCATTCTATGCATCCTAAATCTTGCCTAATCGCATTATAATTGCCCTTCCCCCATCTATAACTCTTAACCTGTGGCATGTACCTATCCCTTTCCATCGCTAAACTAAACTTAACTGAATTATGGTCATTCTTTCTAAAGTGCTCATCTACCACCAAATCAAACACCTGGCCTGGTTCATTATCAGGCACCAGATCCAGTGTGACATCCCCTCGTCGGCCCTTTGACATACTGTGTCAGGAAACCCTCCTGCACACACTGGACAAAAACTGATCCATCCAATGTACTAGAGTTATAGCATTTCCAGTCAATGTTGGGAAGTTAAAGTTCCCCATAATGACCACCCTGTTCCTTTCATTCCTACCCAGAATCATTTTGCGTATCCTCTCTTCCACATCCCTGGAACTTTGTGGAGGCCTATAAAAAACTCCCAGCAGTGTGACCTCTCCTCTCTTGTTTCTAACTCAACCCATACCACCTCAGTAGACGAGTCCTCATCAAAAGTTCTTTCAGCCACCGTTATAAGAAGGTCACGGGGGGATCCAAGATGGCGGCGACCCAGTAAGACTGAGTCTATACTGCTCCTCCCAAGACTTGGGCACAGTGGGTCACCTACCCCCCTACCAAGCTCACCAAATCATTTATAAATCATTTATAATAGTTTAGTAACTCAACTGGTTGTGTAATATTACATTTAAGCAACTTTATCCTAAGTTAAAATGACTAAAGGGAAGGGAGCCCGCAGCTCTCAGCAAGCAGGAACCCCTCCCCACACTCTCCAGCTGCAGCAGAGGCGTCCACAGCCGCCCCGGGGGACTTACCAACAGTAGCAAGTCTTGCAGAAATGCTTTCCAAGCTTGACTCGAAGATCGATGCCTTTATCGTCGAATCCAGGAATCGTTGGGAGTCGCTCTCGGCCGCGCTGCAGAAGCACGACCGTGAAATTGAAGAAATTCAACGCCGAGTCGGAGGGGCGGAGCTAAAGGCCGCGACCTCGGAGACAACCGCTCAATCGGCCGTCGATCAGGTCCGGACTCTCGAGCAGCGAGTCCGGACCTTGGAAAATCATATTGACGACCTCGATAATCGAGGTCGTCGAAAAAATATTCGTTTGCTGGGCCTTCCCGAACAGGAAGAGGAAGGCCAGCTTACAGCATTCCTGGAGCAGTGGCTGCCACAACTTTTAAATCTGCAAGCTGGATCAGGCCAGGTAAGGGTGGAATGGGCCTACCGGGTAGCAATACGCGGGCCCGGCTCGAACCAGCGCCCACGCCTGGTCCTGTTCCGGCTGCAGAGCTACAGGGAGAGGCAGATACTCCTAGAAGCCTCTAGAAATCTCGGAAAAGACCCCCAAGCTATGATCTACAAAGGATCCAAGATCATGCTATTTCAGGACTTTTCCCCGGCTCTGGTTCGAAAGAGGAAGGCATTCGATGAGGCGAAGAAGCGTTTAAGGGACTTAAATGTACAGTACTCCTTACGCTACCCAGCGATGTTACGCTTTAACCATGAAGGATCTGTATATAACTTTGGATCACCAGAAAAGGCTAAGGAATTCTTGGACTCTCTTAGATAAACTGTAGGACATAATGGATGTTGGTCTGCCTTCCCCCCCCCCGTTTTGGTTTATATCCCCTCCCTTTTTTTTCTTACCTTATTGCTTAATATTATTATGGGGGGTGGGGAGAGGGATTTGATTTTCTCCCCCCCCCCCCCTTGGAGTTGTTTTCTGTTATTATTTTATGTATATATGAGGGGTGTATGTATATGTGTGTGTGTGTATGTATGTATATATATATATATATATATATATATATGTATGTGTATGTATGTATATGTATATATAAGCTGGGGGATTTGGTTAATGTTGGTGGGGGGAGGTGGTTACCTTATTCGATTTTACCTCTGTCTTTAGGAGCGGGGTTGTTTTTCCCTTCGTTATTTTGTATTATCATATTTAATTATTATTTGTTGAACTGGTAATTTTATAGTTATATGTTTATATATGGTATTAACATTACCAAATACACCCAGGTGTTGGTAGGGGTGGGGGTGGGGTGCTCACTGTTAACTCTAGCTTTGTATTATATTTGAATTTTCCTCATTTTATTGAGGAGTGCCTGGGTCAAGGGTGGGGCATTGGTTGGGAGAGGATATGAGGGATTTTTGGAGAGGAAGTGATGCCCCCTGGGAACAAGGGGGAAAGTCTCCACTTAGATACGTTTTATATTTTTTTTATTTAGAAATAGTTTTTTACTGTATTGTTGTGGGTGTATTAAAGAGGGTTTATTTTTGTAAATTTTACATGTTCCATGCTCGGGATGTTCTGGATAGGGTTCCCCCTCCCGAGGGGTCTCGGATTGGCCCAGAGGATTATGGTTGATCAATCGGTTAAGTGGTGCACCTGGAATGTCAAGGGGAGTAATTCGCCACTTAAAAGGAAGAAAATATTATCAAATCTTAAGAAGGAAAGAGTTGATATAGCTCTCCTACAGGAGACACACCTGTCAGATAAAGAACACTTGAAATTACGACAGGGCGGATTTGATCAGGCCTTTTTTTCTTCTTTTAGCTCAAAAAGCAGGGGAGTTGTTATTCTTGTTCGGAAGAATTTCCCTTTCAAAATCCTAAAGCAGATAAAAGACGAATCTGGACGATATATCTTGATTAAAGCTCTCATAAATGGAGAGGAATATGGGATTTTAAATTTGTACTGCCCCCCGGCACACCCCTTTAAATTTATAATGGAAGCCTTTTCAAAATTGATGGCTTTTGATGCCCGTCATATAATTATAGGGGGAGACTTTAATTGTATTATGGATCCGGAAATAGACAGGATTCCCAAGAGTACTGCAGGAGTACCTCCCAGATCTAGACAATTGATGGATCTGAACAAAGAATTAGGATTAGTAGATGTATGGAGATGTCTTCATCCACAGGGTAGAGATTTTTCTTTCTACTCTAATCCACATAAATGTCATACCAGAATTGATATGTTTTTTGCCCCCTCAATTTTTTTAAATTCCATATCATCCTGTAAAATAGGTAATATAGCAATTTCTGACCACGCTGCTGTATATATGGAAACTAAGGCGAGGAACAGTGGGACATCCCCTCGGCATTGGCGTATGGACCCCTTCTTAATGAAAGATAGTAAATTTGTAAAGTACTTCTCTCAAGAATTTAAAACTTTTTTAGAAATTAATTCAGGTACAGCTAGCAACCCGTCAATGATGTGGGAGACCATCAAAGCTTACACGCGAGGCTTGATCATCTCCTACTCAGCGACCCAGAAGAAATTAAAGGGAGAACAACAGCGTCTGCTTGAAGCCTGCTTAAAAGCGGCTGAAACAGCATACACTGATAGACCCTCTATTATTAAATTGCAAAGGATTACAGCTCTTAGGACAGCTCTAAACACTACACTTACTCAAACGGCTAAGAGGGAAATATTATTTGCAAAGCAAAGGTTATATGAATATGGCGACAAACCGGGTAGATACTTAGCATTTCTTGCAAAGAAAAAAAAGGCCCCTCAGACTATTATGTCTATCAAGGAAAGTACGGGTATTTTGACTCATGATCATAAAAAGATTAATGCGACCTTTAGAAAATTCTATTCTGAGTTATATAAATCACAGGATTGTGAAGATAGGACGAAGAGGATGCAGTCATTTTTAAAAAATTTGACTTTTCCAGACCTAACTCCGGAACAAGTATCGGTCCTAAATGCTCCTCTTACACCCCAAGAAATAGTTGATGCAATTAGGCACCTTCAAAATGGTAAGACGCCGGGCCCAGATGGCTTTCAAGCTGAATTCTATAAAGAATTTACAGAAATACTGGTTGGTCCACTTATGGACATGTATAACTATGCATATAGTCAGGGCTGTCTCCCGCCTTCGCTGAAAGAGGCAAATATCTCTCTTATCCTTAAAAAAGGAAAGGACCCAGAAGATTGTACATCATACAGACCAATATCCTTGCTAAATGTAGATTTTAAAATCCTCTCTAAAACGTTAGCACTGAGATTAGAAAGGATACTGCCACATATTATAAAGGAGGATCAGACGGGGTTTATTAAGGGCCGTAGATCATCCAATAATGTTAGAAGGGCTCTGAATATGATTCAAGCTTGTCATCAGGGAAAGATACCAGGAGTAGTGGTTTCATTAGACGCGGAAAAGGCATTTGATAGGGTCGAATGGTCATATTTGTTTTACACATTGGAGAGGTTTGGTGTTGGACAGGTGTTTACCAAATGGATCTCAACATTGTATAGTGATCCCAAAGCAGTTGTGGTTACCAATGGATTAGGCTCGGATAGCTTCAGTGTGGGTAGGGGCTGCCGTCAGGGATGTCCCCTCTCGCCATTGTTATTCACGCTAATAATTGAACCACTAGCAGAAGCTATACGAGCTGATCCTAATATAGTGGCCCCAAGGATTGGTACAGGTAAACATAAAATTACCCTTTATGCAGATGATGTTCTTCTATTCCTCAGTAACCCTTTGATGTCCATACCTCGCTTAATCCAAGTTATTAATACATTTAGTGCATTCTCAGGCTATAAAATTAATTTTTCAAAATCGGAGGCTATGCCAATGGGTGGCCTTGCTGTGATACCCCGCTTAGCGGACGGTTCCCTTTTTCCCTTTCGCTGGTCCCTGGAGGGTTTCTTATATTTAGGCATTTTTATTACTCCAGTATTTGGTCAGTTGTATAAGGCTAATTTTGTGTATTTATTGGTAAGGATAAGGCAGGACCTCCAGCGATGGGGAGACCTGCCAATTTCCTGGTTGGGTAGAATAGCATTAATCAAAATGAATATCCTGCCCCGTCTCCTATATCCTATGAGAATGCTTCCGGTGATGCTGCCGAGGACAGCTTTATGTAAATTATACGGCTGGCTGAGTTCCTTTATCTGGAACCATAGGCGGCCCCTCATTAAGCTGAAGAAGCTACAGCTTCCACAGGCAAGGGGTGGATTGGACTTCCCAGATTTTAGGAAATATCAATTAAGTTCCCTATTAAGTTATATAGCTGATTGGGTCTTGTCTGATCCACAATCAATCTGGTTGGACATCGAGGCTTCTCAAGTAAAATACCTACTTATTAACCTTTTATTCTCAGACAAGAGGAAAATCATTACAGATCACTGTAAAAACCCTATAATACTGAATACAATCAAGGCTTGGAATATAATGCGGCAAAATGAGGGTAATTCACATAAAACATCCCCCTATGCACCGATAGTGGGAGCATGGGGATTCCAACCGGGGTTAACAGATGCCACTTTTAAACTCTGGAGATCCAGGGGTATCTCATGTCTCGGGGATTTATTTAAAGATGGGGTCCTGATGTCTTTCGGACAGCTGCGTCAGAAATTCGGATTACCCAATGGAGACCTCTTTCGATACTTCCAAATTCGAGATTTTATACAGAAGAAGACTACGTTATTAGATAGTCTTTATAAATCCGATAGAGAATGTAGTGTCCTACGACCAGTGGGGGTATCTTCCGTCAGTAATATTTATCATTTGCTACATGATGAAGTATCGGGAGATATGGATAATCTGCTTAAAACATGGGATCAGGATCTGGGACTAGAAATCTCCACAGAAACGTGGAATGATATCTGGGAAAATGCTAGAAGAATTAGTATTTGTAACAGAACCCAGGCTATCCAGCTGAAGATACTTCATAGGGCCCATATAGCACCGGTTCGATTGGCAAAATTTAAGGCAGGAGCATCTCCAATGTGTCCTAAATGCAAAATAGAGGTGGGCACTCTTGTACATTGCTTATGGACCTGTCATAAGATCCGTAGATATTGGACTAAAGTAGCAAGTACCCTGACAGAAATTTTAGGAACGGAAATAAAAGTGGACCCCGTATCTCTCCTCTTGGGCTTTTCGAACTTTCCCTCCCTGGACACGTACGGGAAGAGACTATTTTCTATTCTTTCTTTCTGTGCAAAGAAAAATATTTTGATGAACTGGGTGGCGGAGGGCCCCCCTGGACTTTCAAATTGGCACAGACTAATTATGGAATGTATTCCCCTTGACTTCCTTACAAATATGGTGCACCGAAAGACCGAATTATTTTATAAAATATGGCAGCCCTTTTTGAATTACATAAATACAGATATTTCGGCTATCCTAACAAGGGCTTTTATTTAATTGAGACTACAAACCTGGCTGGTCCGCGGCCCCTCGGGGGAGGAATCCCGCACGAATACGGGTTTTATCATATCTGATGTTAACACATCCCGAGCATGTAAGAGACTTAAATATACACCCTGGTTAGTTGTAGGTTAGATTAGTAGATAGTTGAGTTTTGTTTGTTTGTTTTTTTTTCTTTTCGGTTTTTTTTTGTTTTGTTTTTTTTTGTCAAATTTTGGCTATTGTATATTTGAGCTAATTGTATATCAATGTTTATATCTGAGAGTTTTGTTTATTTTTGTAAACTTGTAAAAATGTTAAATTTCTAATAAAAATATCTATTAAAAGAAAAGGTCACACCTCCCCCCCCTTTACCGCCTTGCCTGTTCTTAATGAAAGATTTAAACCCTGAAACCTGCATCATCCATTCCTCACCCTGCTCTAACCATGTCTCCAAAATGGCCACAACATCAAAGTCCCAGGTACCTATCCATGCTGTAAGCTCACCTACCCTATTCCGATATTCCTGGCACTGAAGTAGACACACTCAAAATCAGCTTGCTGTCTGCCAGCACACTCCTGTGCCCATGAAATCCTGTCCATGTCCTCCCTACTCTCATCCTCCTGTGCACTGGAACTACACCACAGATTCCCATCCCCCTGCTGAGCAAGTTTAAACCCACCCGAATAGCACTAACAAATTTCCCACCCAGGATATTAGTACCCCTTTGGTTCAAGTGAAGACTGTCCTTTTTGTGGAGATCCTACCTTCCCCAGAATGAGCCCCAGTTATCCATATACCTGAAACCCTCCCTCCTGCACCAACCCTGCAGCCATGTGTTCAGCTGATATCTCTTCCTATGACTTGCCTCGCTGTCATGTGGCACGGGTAACAAACTACAGATAACAGCTCTGTTTATTCTAGCTCTCAGCTTCCATCCTATCTCCTGAAATCCTGCCTTACATCCCTATCCTTCTCTCTACCTATGTCGTTGGTACCTATGTGGACCATGACTTGGGGTTGGTCACCCTCTCCCTTCAGGACCCCAGAGAATTATCAGAGACATCATGGGCCCTGGCGCCTGGGAGGCAACACACCAACTGTGAGTCTCTTTCGTTCCCAACAAACCTTCTATCTGTCACTAACTATTGAGTCCCCAATGACTAACACTCTCGTCCTTTCTCTTCTGTGCCAGAGATCTACACCTCAATGCACACCCCTAGTAAGTCGTCGTTCCCCCCAACAGTATCCAAAACAGCATACTTGTTTCTCAGGGGAATGATCACAAGGGATCCCTGCACTGACTGCTTTCTCCCCCTTCCAACAGATTCCCAGGTTTCTTCATGCTGAGGAGTAACTACTTCCCTGTGTTCCCGGTTAGGTGAATTGGTCATGCTAAATTGCCTGTAGAGTTAGGTGCATTAGTTAGGGGGAATGGGTCTGGGTGGGTTACACTTTGGAGGGTCGGTGTGGACTACCGAAGGGCCTGTTTCCACACTGTAGGGAATCTAATCAAATCTAATCTTAAATTCTTACCGATCACAGATTCTGCCTCCTGAATGATCCAAAGTTACAAAGAACAAAAAACATTTACAGACCATGAACAGGCCCCTTCTGCTCTCCAAGCCTGAGCCGATCAAAATTCACTGTCTAAACCTGTCGCCCAATTCCTAAGCATCTGTACCCCTCTGCTCCCCCCCCTACTCATGCGTCTGTCCAGACGCATCTTGAATGAATGTTTCCACACTCTAATCTAATCTAATCTAATCTAATCTAAGAATCTACCATGCCTGCCTCTACTACCTGTGCTGGCAACGCATTCCAGGCATCTATCACCCACTGTGTAAAGTACTTGCTGCGTGTATCTCCTTAAAACCTTTCACCTCTCAACCTTGAAAGCATGATTTCTCGTTATTGAATCCTTCACCCTGGTAAAAAGCTTATCCCTATCTACCCTTCATGATTTTGTAGACCTCAATCAGGTCCCCCCTCAATCTTGTTTTTTCTAATGAAACAATCCTAATCTACAAAAATGGAGATTGAAGGGGGACCTGATTGAGGTCTATAAAATCATGAAGGGTTCCTCCACTAATGGCGTCCCTCACCTCAAACATCATGCAGGAGGAACATTCTTCTCCCTGCACTGCCATTCCTGCTAGTCCCTGATCAGAAAATAAAAATGAAGAGAAACTTACCTGATGCGTCCCTGGTGTTTAAAGTTGGAGGTGGTGGATGGGTGGTACGCCCTACAAGAGGTCTTGGGTTTAGAAAACCCTCATTATATAGCTGAGGGGAAACAAAAAGTCCCTTCTTTCCCAGAAACCTCTGCTCTCCAATGTCAGATGTAAACATTTAAATTAGTGACTCACCTTTCCCGGCAGGCCCTGGACCAAGCTCCCGCTCTTCCTGCTGCTGAAATCAGAATGGAGGGCTCCGACGCTAGAGGTAAGGTTTTAAAGATTTAAATGAGTGACTCACCTTTCCTAGCAGGCCCCTGGTCAAAGCTCCTGTTCTTCCTGCTGCTGAAAATGGAGCCCAAATGCATCTGGGAGCATGCACAGATCCAATGTGCAACTCTGGTTTGCGCTGCTCCAATGCTTTTCTGACCATCAGAAAATCTAAGTTGTTGTGTTAGGAGCATGCACAGAGGTAACTGACTAACAAACAAGAAACAGTCAGGATAAATAGGTTAATTTCAAGCTGGCAACGTCTATTAGCATTGGGTGCCTTAGGGATCTGTATTACAATCTATGCTAATTAGTTGGCTGAATGGACAAAATGTATTACAGCAAAGTTTGCAAGTGATAAAAGATAGGCATTTTGTGATGTGAAAATAAAAGGGTGGAATTTTCCTTGCCCACCCAGAGTTTTTAGAAGGGTGGGCAGTAAAATTTCAATTTCCCAAGGGCAGGCTAAAGTTTGGTTTAAATTCTCAAAAACCTTCAGACAGTTTTCTGGAACCTGTTTTTATCATTTTATGGTAACTCATTAACGCACCGACTTGCTGCAATTACATTCACAAGTTCCCCTTAGCAAATGTAGAAAATCCATGTGTTCATAACTCTGGCTGATGACTGATATGAGGGGAAATCCAGTGGGATTGACTTCTTCCTATAAAGCTCTGGTGAGTGGAAACAAAAACAAACCAAAAATTTCTGGAAAAACTCTGCAGGTCTGATAGCATCTATGAAAAGAAATCACAATTAACATTTCAGATTTCTTCAGAACTGTTAGATGCTCACCTATGACACCACTTTCATGATACGCCACAGGATCTTACCATTAACTGTGTAAGTTTATCTTATCAAAGTGCAGCACCTTGCATTTACCGGCATTAAATTCCACCTGCTATTCCTCAGCCCCCTGGCCCGATTAACCAAGATTCTGTTGTACTGTATACTACTAATTTTCGTATCATCTGCAACCTTACTAACCATGTCTCCTGTATTCCCATCCAAATTGTTTATATACATGACAACAAGCATTGACCCAGCACCCACCCTTGTGACACACAGCTGCTCACAGGCCTCCAGGACAACAATCCTCTACCATCACTCTCTGTCTCATACTGTCAATCTATTTTTTATCCAATTAGCTAGCTCTTCTTGGATCCCATGTGATCTAATCTTACTAACTAGTCTACCATGCCATACTTGGTTGAAAGCTTTGCTATAAAGTCTATGAAGACAACCTCCGCCGCTCTGCTTACATCAGTCTTATTGGTCAGCTCTTCAAAAGCTCAATCAAATTTGTGAGACACAATTTCCTATGCACAAAGCCAATGCTGACTATTCCTAATTAGTCCTTGCCTTTCCAAATGTATATTGGTCCTGTCTGTCAGAATCCCCTTCCACAACTTAGTCACTTTCTGATGTCAGGCTCATCATTCCCAGACTTTTCCTTGCAGCCTTTGCTAAATAATGGCATAATATTAGTTACCCTCCACTCTTTTGCACCCATGGCTATTAATGACCCAAATATCTGTACTGAGGGTCCTGCAATTTTTTCCCGAGCTTCCCACAATGTCCTGGAATAAACTTGATCAGTTCCCAGGTAGTTACTCACATCTATGGCTTTAAGACCTCCAGTACCTCCTCTTCCGTAATGTGGACTCTTTTCAAGACATCAGTATTTATTTCTCTGAGTTTCCCCACTTCTATGTCTTTCTCCTTGATAAATACTGACAAGAAATACCCTTTTAGGATCTCACCTGCTTCCTGCGACTGCACACATATATGGCATTAAGGGGCCCTATTTTCTTCTTAGATAATCTTTTAACCTCAATGTACATGTAGAATCTCTTTGGATTCTCCTTTACCTTATCTGCCAAAGCTAAATCATTCACCCTTTTTGCCCTTCTGATCTCCCTCTTCACTGTATTCCTAACCCCCCCCATACTGCTCAAAGGATTCACTTGATCCCAGCTGCTGTTATCTGACTTATGCCTACTGCTTTTTCTTGAACAGACCCCGAGTAATTCAGTGTTCCCTCCTCCTGCCAGCCTTGTCCTTCACACTAACAGGAACACGCTGACTCAGAACTCTCATTATCTGACTTTTGAAAGCCTCTCACTAGCCAAATATCTCTTTAATTGTGAACAGCCTCCCTCCACCAATCTACTTTTGAAAGTTCCGGTCTGATACCATCAAAAATAGCCTTGCCCCAAATTAGAACTTAAACTTGTGGACCAGGTCTATCCTTTTCCATAACTATTCATGACATGAAGGGGTTGTGGTTAACGGGTAAGGTTGAGCAGATTGGGTCTATTGGAATTAAGAAACATAATTGATCTTACTGTTAAGAGATTAGATTCTAAAGAGGGTTAACAGCATATGTATTGAAAGATTGTTTCCCCTTGTGGGGGATTCTAGAATCTAAAGAGCACTTAAGGAAAATGTGGGACCTATCAAAGATAAAAAGAAAAATTGTGTGAAGCTGCAGAAGATATGGGAGGAATTTTAAATTAATTTTTTGCCTCCGTATTTACAAAGGAAAGGGGTGATCCGAAATGACCATTGAGAAAGATGGACAAAATAATTATAATGAAAGACAAAGTGTTAAAGGAATTGGAATAAAGGTCAGATAGATTATTCCCTAGGATGCTGAAGGTGGTCAGGGAGGAAATAGCAGATGGTGGGGTGGAGCATAAGACATAACGGTGGGTCAGTGGCAAAATAGATAACGCGCCTGACTTCAGATCAAAAGGTTGCACGTTCTAGTTCTACCTGGCTCAACTGTAATGTACTACTTTGACCCTGTCTAATGTTGGCGGTTGCCTGTCAGGCGCTGTAGGGATGTGGCCAATGTGTTTTTCAGGGTCGGCACGGTGGCTCAGTAGTTAGCACTGCTGCCTCACAGCACCAGATACCAGGTTCAATTCCAGCCTCGGGCGCCTGTCTGTGTGGAGTTTGCACATTCTCCTCGTGTCTGGATGGGTTTCCCCCGGGTGCTCTGGTTTCCTCCCACAGCCCAAAGATGTGCAGATCAGATGAATTGGCTGATGTTAAATTGCCCATAGTGTTAGGTACATCAGTCAGAGGGAAATGGGTCGGAGGGTCGGTGTGGACTTGTTGGGCCGAAGGGCCTGTTTCCACACTGCAGGGAATCTAATCTAATCTAATCATGCTCTGAGAATTATTTTCCAATCTTCACTAGACACAGGTGAGGTGCTGAAGAAATGCAAATATGTTTCTGACATTTCAAAATGCTGAACGATTATAAGACATTAGTCTTACTTCAGTGGCAAATTGTTAGAAGAAATCCTGAAAGCTCAAATATCCCGTCACTTAGAAAGACATGGAATGGTCAAGGATAGTCAGCATGCTTTGTTAGGGGAAAGTCATTCCTCATAAATTTGTTTGAATTCTTTGAGGAAGTGACAAGGAGGATTGATGAGTGAAGTGCAGTGATGTTGTCTACATGGATTTTAGTAAGGCATTTGACAAGGTCCCACATGGTAGGCTGGTCAAAAAAAGTAAAAGACAATGTGTCAAAATGGATCCAAAGTTAGTTTAGTGAAAGAAAACAAAGGGTAATGGTTAATGGTTGCCCTTGCAAATAGAAAGCTGTTTAAAGTGGTGTTCTGCAGGGCTCGGTCTGTTTTATACATTAACGATTTAGACTTGAATGTTGGGGACACAACATTTGCAGATGACAGAAAAATTGGCCATGTAGAGGATACAGATGGTTGGTAAGTGGGCAAGAAAGTGGCAGATGAAAAGGAGGACAAACATGAAAACAAATATGCAATAAATAGGAATATGCTGAGAAGGGTAGATGAAACGAGAGATTAGATTAGATTACTTACAGGCCCTTCGGCTCAACCAGTCCACATCGACCCTCCGAAGAGCAACCTACCCAGACCCACTTCCTTCTGACTAATGCACCTAACACTATGGGCAATTAGCACAGCCAATTCACCTGACCTGCACATGTTTGGACTGTGGGAGGAAACCAGAGCACTCGGAGGAAACCCACACAGACACAGGGAGAATGTGCAAACTCCACACAGACAGGCGCCCAAGGCTGGAATCGAACCTGGGACCCTGGTGCCGTGCGGCAGCAGTGCTAACCACTGAGCCACCGTGCTGACCAGATCTTGGCTTGCAAGTGCACAGGTCCCCACAGGTAAATAAGGTTGCAAAGAAAACATATGGAATGCTTTCATCATTGACAGAAGTATAGAATACAAGAGTAGGAATATAATGATGGAATTGTGTAAGATACTGGTGAGGCTACAACTGGAGCATTGTGTGCTGTTCTCGTCACTACATTACAGGAAGCACACAGTTACTCTGGAGAGTGTGCAGAGAAGATTTAGTGGAATGTTGCCAGGCTGGAAAGTTGTAGATACAAGGAGAGGTGGGGCTGTTTTCTTTGGAATAGAGAAGGCTGACAAGTGACATGATCAATGTATACAAAATTGTGAGGGGTACAGAGTAGATAGATGGAATCTGTTTCCCTTGACAAGAGTTCTCAAAAATCAGGGGTGATAGATTCAAGCAAAGTGACAGAGGAGTACATGGGATATGAGGAAAAACTATTTTTTGCAGTGGGTGGTGGGCATCTGGAATTCGTTGCCTGAGATGGTGGTGGAGGCAGAGACCCAAACTCTTGTAAGATGAACCTGGATCTGTGCCTTAGATACTTAGAGCTGCAGGGCTATAGACCATGTGCAGGATGATGAGATTAGAAAGGACATCTCTGGGGCATCTTTGGGTTGGCATGGACAAGTTGAGCCAAATGCTCATTCCCCCTTCTGGGTTGCACCATTTCTATGGTTGTGTGTTGTAACTTGAGAATCTGGTTTCAAAGTAAGGGGGGTCTACAATTGACGGTAGATTAGACTAGATTTCCTACAGTATGGAAACAGGCCCTTCAGCCCAACAAGTCCACACCGACCCTCCAAAGAGTAACCCATCCAGACCTATTCCCCTACATTTACCCCTGACTAATGTAGCTAACAATATGGGCAATTTAGCATGGCCAATTCACCTAACCTGCACATCTTTGGATTGTGGGAGGAAACCCACGCAGACACGGGGAGAATGTGCAAACTCCACACAGACAGTCGCCCAACTTGGGAACTGAACCTGGGTCCCTGGTGCTGTGAGGCAGCAGTGCTAACCACTGCGCCCCCTGAACCACCGTGCTGCCATAGAGGTAAGGAGAAATTTCTAGTCTCAAATTGTCAGTCCTGTTTGTAATTGTCAACCCAGAAAGCAGTGGAAGCTGGGTCATTGAATGTATTCAAGACTGCATTAGATAGATTTTGGAGGGTACATGTAGAAGTTGTGAACTTGTGTAAAATTGCAAGATCATGAAATGGGAGAAGCATTACATGGTCCCTTTAAAAGATGGCATGCTTTTTCTAGGCTTGGAGAGTCTAAAAAATGTCTGCAGGCAGCAGCAATTTTCTTGAAACTGAAATGTGTGCATTCAAAGACCAAAACAATAGTTTTGAACTCCAGCCAAATAATTTGAACCAGGCCTTTGGTTATCACAAATTTATTAAAGTTAAATTTGATGATTTTGACAACTTAAAACCAAACTGATTGTAAAGAAATTAATAGGTCACCAAGGACACAAAAAAAGGGACATTTGGAAAGTCAGGCAGGGGAAACAGCCATCTGCCAACAGTTAACAACCATTATTTTGAAGGAAAGAATTATTGGCTCTCACAAAATTCTCTAAGCTTCAGAGTAAGAAACATCTAAATAAAGGTATCGCGACACTCTTAGCTAATATTCCCAGCAAAAGACTTCAATGGACAAGGTGCCCTAACCAAAGAATTCAACTGTGAACGCATTCCTGAAAGAAGGTGAACAGAGAATTCACACAAAGGTCCAGAAGATGCATCCTAGCTGTAATTTTGAAGAGACTGAATTCTATTGTTTTGCTATTTAAATGAGCTTTGTGATTTATTAAAACAGCACACCAATAGAATTCTGTTCAGTTAGTAGTTCGAGGGGAATTGTTTGGCTGTTAGTAACTCTGTTAATTTGGTCATAGTTGGAATTATATAAATAAATTGTAACTTATTGATTATAGAGCGAGTGAAAGGATTTCATTTTATTTAATCACTCCTTCATAATATCGGAAAGTGGAAATAAGATCGTTATTAGATGAGCTAATTAAACGGCCTATTCCTGCTCACATTTCTTATGTTCTTACATTCCTATTGGGTGTCATCTGCAGCACTAATCTTTGGAGAACACTACTTCCCATCTTCTGTCACTCTTTATTCGCATTCTCTGTTTTCTATCTTGTTGCAAGGATTGAAGATAACAGCTTTGGTCTTTCCAGTATTGTAATCAAATGAAATTTCTAGTTGTCTAGTATTCAGTGTCAGACATGCAGTCACACAATTTAGATAGTGGAAGGATGATGAAAGACAGCAGTGGTGAGATATGCAATGTACCAAACATGTGGGAACCGTTTTACACACCATGCCCTTGAGAGACAGTGCACAGATGAGAAATGGAAGAGGGCCAAGGATATTTTTTGGGGGGACAAGATAATGATGTAGGAACAAAAAAAGATGCCACTGTAGTTAATTTTCTGGCTAGGATTGGATATACAGAGTAGATTCAGGTGAATGTAATCCCATTCAAATAGTATGAAAGAGAGAAGCACTGGAGGAGGAGGAGGAGGTAGTCAGCCAAGCTGCAGGTACATTAAAATGGATAGTTTATTCAAGTGCCCGTCACAGTACTTTAACAAAAGCCTTTTTGGTACTGAAAAACAGTGCAAACCTAATCAGATAATTTATACATGTTCCTGGAAAGATGAGCGTGGATTTTCATAGGTAGCAGTCTATTCAAGGGCTTTAGGGTGAAAACAACACTTGGAAATGGAGCAGTAGTTTGTAACAACTGAGGGATCAAGGCATGGTCTTTAAGAGGAAATGTGAATAAGCAGACAGTATTAGAGTACAAAGTATCATTAACAATATAAAATAACAAAGACAACCCAAAAGGAAAATTTGATGGTTTGTAGGATTGGATAGTATGAATAGGATCAAGAAACGAAAGACTTTAATTTATATATGACCTTTCATTACCACTGATGTCGTAGAGCTCTTTCGAAGTACTTAAGTGGCTATGAACTGTAGTCACTGTTCAGAGGTAAGAAACACTGCTGCTAATTTGTGCACAGCAAAGTCTTAGAAAATGCACTGTGATAATGATCAGAAATTTATTTTTGTAATATTGACTGAGCCATACATAAGGACACTAGGATAATCCTCCTGACTGTCACTACAGCAGAAAGGATGTCTCATCTGAAAAAGAGCTGATAGTACTGCAATAACGTTTCTGACTTATTAACCTTGAAACAATCATACTTGTCTGAATATCATCATTGAATCAGAGATCTAATGAAAAGAGATCTTTTCATTAGATCTATCTTTTCGGTCTATCAAGTCTGAACCAGTCAAAATCAACCACCTAACTACTCTAATCCCATTTTCAGCACTTGGTTCATAGCCTTGTATGACTCAACACCACAAGTGCACATCTAAATATTATAAATGTAATGAGGTTTTCTGCCTCTGCCACTGTTACATATACCAGTTTAACTTCTTATAAATTATAAATATTTTACAGGTTGGTAAAACTTCCATGAGCATAGAAACAGAAATCTGCTTCTGAAACATTGTTCACCCTCTATATAAAAGTCTTTTAGTTTGTAATGTGGTAACAAGATTCCAAGTTGAATATAGAGAATAAACTTTTATTACAGCATGCAAATGACAATGAATTAATTAATAAAACAATGTGTACTCTGAGAATCGTATTATAATTAATTATCAAGGAACAAACAATTCATTCAACTCATTAAAACACTGAGGAGAGCAATCCAATTCAATCCATTCCCACTTTCAAACCCCACAGACCAACACATTTATTTACCTCAAGCGTCCATCCAATTTCCTCTTGAAATCAGTGACCCATTTTTACTAACATCACAGTCATAGTTCTCAGTCAATACCATTAAAAAGTTCTCCTTCCAACATCGCTTTCCAAACATCTTAAATCTGAACAAGTGATAGTTGTCGAGGATTCCATAATTAGGGGAACAGATAGTATCCTCTGCAAGCAGGATCGAGAGTCGCACATGGTATATTACCTGGCCTGTGCAAGGGTGAGGGACATCTCTGACTGGCTTGAAAGGATATTGGAGAGGGAGGGGGAGCATCCGGTTTTGAGATGATCAGAAACTAGGAACTAAATTTAAAGAACAAGTTCTCGAGAATTATAATCTCCAGATTATTGCCTGAGCCACATGCAAATTAGCATAGGGACATGAGATAAAGGGAGATAAATACGTGGCGAGAGTGCTACATGAAAGAGGGGTTCCTTTTCATGGGGCATCAATTTCAGAACTGGAGGGATGTGTACCGTTGGGATAGTCTACACCTAAACCGAGCTGGGACCAATTTTCTAGCAAGAAGGGTAAATAGGATGGTCAAATGGACTTTAAACTAGCAAGCGAAGGAGAAGAGAAGGGTAAAACTCCAAATAGTATAATGACCAATTGGAAACAAAGCAGATAGATTCAACCGCGTGAAAAATATGAAAATAATGAAAAGAACGGAGAACTCAGGAGATGTTATTAAAGTCTCCAGCACATAAAATAGGATAGTGTTTGGAAAAGGTTAGGAATTAAACTTCAAGCACACTGGATAAACAAGTGACAATGAGAAGAGGGACAGTCAGTACAAGACTGAAGGTGTTGTATCTGAATGCATGCAGTGTACAAAAATAAGGTAAATGAGCTAGTGGTGCAGATCAAAATTGGCAGGTATGACATGGTGGGCATCATGGAGACGTGGCTGCAAGGGGATCAGGCCTGGGAGTAAATATCCAAGAATATACGTCCTATCAAAAAGACAGGCGCTTGGGCAGAGGAGAGTGGGTTTGCCTTAATAGTAAGAAATGAAATTAAATCAATAGTGAGAAACAAAGTAGGGTCAGATAATACATAATCTGTATGGATAGAGCTGAGAAGCCACAAAGGTAAAAACCCGTACTGGGGTTTATGTACAGGCCTCCAAACAGTAGTCAGCATTTGGGGCACACGATACACCAGGAGATAGAAAAGGTGTGTAAGAAAGGCAAGGTTTCAGTGATCAAGGGGAACTTCAATATGCAGGCAGACTGGGAAAGTCAGGTTGATAGTGGATCACACAAAAAAGAATTTGTGAAATGTCTATGAAATGGCTTTTTGGAGTAGCTTGTGGTGTAGCCCACTACAGGACAAGCAATTCTGAATTTAGTGTTGTGCAATGAGGCAGACTTGATAAGGGAGCCGAAGATAAAGGAACCCTTAGGATGCAGTGACCATAATATGATAGAATTTACTCTGCAATTTAAGAGGGAGAAGGTAGAATCAGATTGAATACAGGTGAATAAAGGCAACTACAGAGAAATGAGGGTGGAAAGCCTACAAAAACGAACAGCAGACAACAAAAAAAAGGAGGGAGAAGATTAACTATGAGGGTAATCTAGCTGATAATATAAAAGTAGATGGCGAGAGTTTCATTAGATATATAAAGGGCCTGTTGGAAAATAACGCTGGAGTAGTAGTAGTGAGGAACAAAGAAATGGCTGAAGAACTAAATAAGTACTTAGATAGCAAAGAGATAGTGGAGGTGTTAGTGGTGATCTTTCAGGAAACACTGGAGTCAGGGAGGGTCTCAGAGGACTTGAAAAATGCTACTGTAATCCATCTGTTTAAAAAGGGAGTAAGACAAAAGATGAGAAATTACAGGATGATTAATCTGACCTCAGTCATTGGTAAAATTTTTCTAATTCTTGAAAGTGCATAGTAAAATAGGGTAAAATCAGCATGGTTTCATCAAGGAGAGGTCATGCTTGACAAATCTGTTAGAATTCTTTGAGGAGGTAACAAGCAAGTTAGACCAAAGAGAGCCAATGGGTTTTTTCTACCTGTATTCCAAAAAGCCTTTGACAAGGTGCTGGACCCATGGTGTTAGAATCTAGGTTAAAAGATTCGCTGTCTGGCAGAAAGTAGGAAGTGGGGATGAAAGGTCCTTCTCAGGATGGCAACCTGTGACTAATGGTGATCCACAAGGGTCAGTGTTGGGACCACATCTTTTCACTTTAGACATTAATGATCTGAGGACATTCTGGCTAAGTTTATAGATGATACAAAGATAGGTGGAGGGACAGCTAGTATTGAGGAAGCGAGGAAGGATTTAAGATCAAGTGTGTGGTGCTGGAAAAGCACAACAGGTCAGGCAGCATCCAAGAAGTAGAAGAATTGATGTTTCAGGCATAAACCCTTCATCAGCATGTCCTGTGCTTTTCCAGCACCACACTCTTCACTGTGATCTCCAGCATCTGTAGTCCTTGCTTTATCCCTGCAGAAGAATTTAGACAGGTTAGGAGAGTGGGCAAAGATGTGCAGATGGAATATAACATGGAAAAGTATGAGGTCATGCACTTTGACAGGAAGACTGCAGGCATGGATTACTTTCTAAATTGGGAGAAAATTCAGAAATTTGAAGCACAAACTTGACAGTCCTAGTCCAGGATACTCTTAAGGTAAACTTGCAGGTTGAGTCGGTAGTGAGGAAGACAGATACAATGTTGGCATTTATTTCAAGAGGACTAGAATGAAGCAGGGATGTTCTCCTGAAGCTTTACAAAGCTCTGGTCAGACCACATTTAGAGCATCGTGAGGAATTTTGGGCCTCAGACCTCAGGAAGCATGTACTGGCCCTGGAGCAGGTCCAGACGAGGTTCACGAGAATGATCCTAGGAATGAAAGGCTTAACATATGAGGAACATTTGAGGACTGTGGGTCTCGACGGAGTTTAGAAATTTGATGGGGAATCTAATTGAAATTAACAGAATTCTAAACGGCCTGGACAGAGTGCACATTGGGATGATGATTCCATTGGCAGGAAAGACTAAGACCCACAGGCACAGACGTAGAGTAAAGGGAAGACCCTTTAGAACAGAGATAAGGAGAAAGTGATGAATCTATGGAATTCATTGCCACAGAAGGCTGTGGAGGCCAGGTCACTGAGTATATTTAATTCGGAGATAGATAGGTTCTTGATTGTCAAGGGGTCAAGGGCTACCGAAAAACTTATCAGCCATGAATGGCAGACCAGACTCAATGAGCCGAATGGCCTAATTTCTGCTCTTATGTCTTATAATCTTTCTGGATTCTCTAATCATTGTACAAGTTAACTGGAACAATTTTTGTCTGCCTCACCAAAACTGTCATAATCTTTTCCAAGTCTATCAAAATTCCCTCAATCTCCTTTGCACTAACGAGAACAAATTTGAACTTTGCCAACCTAACCTTGTGTATATAATCCCTTATCCATGGGATCATTTTGCTAAATCTCCTCTCTATCCTGAAAGTTTCCTCATATCCTTCCTAAAAAGTGTGGTTAGTACTGGTCACTGGATGCAGTATTGTACTTGAGGAACGGTCTAACCAATGTGTTACAAAGGTTCACCAAACATCCCTTCTTTAGTATATAATATATCTATTTTTTAAACCCAAAATCCCAAATACTTTGCATGACAAGCTTAATGCCGACAATTATTCCATTCTAAATTTTCATGCTTCAATTTTAATTCTATTCATACCTGCTTTACCATCAGTTTTGGGGTCCATTATGACAAATTCTGGTCGAAGCTTGCTAATTCGCCTCCCTTTTAAAATTGGCACGAGTCCACCCAAGTATTCCAGGTACAGGGTGTAGCATGGGCCCCCTACCTCTGGGTCATCTTCTGTACGCTTCATGGTGCAATGCAGTCTTTCATTTCCTGCTGTCGGGTAACTGACAAAATCCCGCATATTATTTGGGTCTGGGATGGGAGGCTAAACAAAAATATAAGCAGTGATTACTTAAATAAATTTAGTTAATAATCTAGCCATAGAAAAAAAAACATACTGAACTGATGAATTTTCTTATCTGGTGTATGCTGCTCCACATCTAAAACCCAATCCTAATATTCATTCATTGCTCAGGTGCATCTGCAAAGTACATTTCACTCTAATCTGTTTCAAAAAATTTTTAAACAAATGCAGAGCTCTAAAATCATTTTTAGCAATTAAACATGCAAGTCTCAAAAGATATTGAGTACAATTTAATTATACAGAAAATAGAGCAGGTAAATATTAGACATTGTGTCTTAGTGCTGCAAATCACGAAACATGGAAAACATCTTTTCTTTCAAAGGGATTGATGACAACTACTACAGATGGAATGTTTCAAATCAACATTAATTTTACTAAATTATTGACTAATTTAACTGTGATTTCATACCCATCAATAAATAAGACTGCAAAAATGCATTTTCATATGGAAAATAACCATTATAATACATGTCTTTCTTTCACCTTATCAGGATGATCTGGATTCAAAAGTAAAATTGTAGTGGTGGAAGAAAATTTAGTATCAGCACTAGTTTCCTCCATATTCTATTCTAGAGGGATGCAAGAGGAGAATACATACTTTAGCCACTGGTTTTCATTTGAAATTAAGATTTCTTAAGCTTCTATTTTGCATCAATAAGACTATAGTTGACTGAGCTGTTGATTTGACTTAAACTGAAGACAATCTGGCATGTGCTGCATAGCATTTAAAAGACCAACTTTATCAATACTGAGATACAGGGTCTTTGAATTGTGCTAGAGTCAGAATAATATAGGGCGCCACCTCAAGCTAATAGTGAATCAGACTATATGCACCATTTTCAGTGCTCATGACTTCTTTGTTCATTCTACTTCAAACATTTTGCCAGATTTAATGTACATTTTTGCAAGGTTTGTGAAGGTTTGTAGCTCAGGTTGAGGTTTAGGGTGTAGCTTTGCTCACTGAGCTATAGGTTCGATATCCAGATGTTTCATTACCTGGCTAGGTAACATCATCAGTGGCGACTTCCAAGTGAAGCGAAGCTGTTGTCTTCTGCTTTCTATTTATATGTTTGTCCTGGATGGGGTTCCTGGGGTTTGTGGTGATGTCATTTCCTTTTTGTTTTCTGAGGGGTTGATAGATGGTATCTAGATCTATGTGTTTGTTTATGGCATTGTGGTTGGAGTGCCAGGCCTCTAGGAATTCTCTGGCAGGTCTTTGCTTAGCCTGTCCCAGGATAGATGTGTTGTCCCAGTCGAATTGGTGGTTTTTTTCATTCGTGTGTAGGGCTACGAGGGAGAGAGGGTATTATCTTTTTGTGGCTAGCTGGTGTTCGTGTCTCCTGGTGGCTAACTTTCTTCCTGTTTGTCCTACATAGTGTTTGTGGCATCCTTGCATGGAATTTTGTAGATGACGTTGGTTTTGTCCATGGTGTACTGAGTCTTTTAAGTTTGTTAGTTTTTGTTTGAGAGTGTTGGTAGGTTTGTGTGCTACTAGGATTTCGAGGGGTCTTCATAGTCTGGCTGTCATTTCTGAAACTTCTTTGATGTATGGTAAGGTGGTTAGGGTTTCTGGTTGTGTTTGGTCTGCCTGTTGTGGTTTGTTCTTGAGGAATCTGCGGACTGTATTTTTTGAGTATCCGTTCTTCTTGAATACGGTGGTTCTCCTCTGTTTTCCGAAGTTCGTCTGTGCTGCAGTGTGTGGTGGCTCATTGGAATAGTGTTCTGATACAGCTTCATTTGTGTGTGTTGGGATGGTTGCTGGTGTAGTTAAGCATTTGGTCAGTGTTTGTCGGTTTTCTGTATAGATAGATCTAGATACCATCTATCAACCCCTCAGAAAACGAACAGGAAACGACATCACCACAAACATATAAATAGAAAGCAGAAGACAACAGCTTCGCTTCACTTGGAGGTCGCCACTGATGATGTTACCTAGCCAGGTAATGAAACATCTGGATATCAAACCTACAGCTCAGTGAACAAAGCTACACCCTTAATGTACATTATTCCCAAATATAAAAACAAAAACAGGCAGAAACAAATATAAAAAATTTTTAAATGGGTTCAAATCAGCCTTCAATACATGACTCAGTGTCAAAATGCAATTTCCAACTTCACAAGGATTTCTCACTAAGATACAGTTCCTACATAAACAGCCCATTGCTACAAATGGTAAGTGATGTAACTAACTCATAAAAGATGATCATCTGATAAATAAAACCTGAACACGTACATTCAGGAAATCGATGATGCCCAAAGTATACATGAACCAAGGTCAATAGTTAGATTGCAACAAGTATCACAGCAATTCACTGTTATGAATAGCTGGACAGATTCTTTATCCAATAATATTTAGTCTGACAAAAAACTTGATATGCAAAAAGCCAATGTGGGTTCAGAACTGGTCATCGAACTAGACATGATCTTTACTGAGAAAACTTTCAAGAAGAAACCTCAGTATAGTTCACAAAATATAGAAGAGCCTAGGGAAAAGTTGATGAGCAGAGAGATCTGGGGGTTCAGGACCACTGTACCCTGAAGGTGGATGCACAGGTGGATAGAGTGGTCAAGGCAGCACATGGAATGCCTGCCTTCATCCGACAAGGTATTGAGTATAAGAGCTGGCAGGTCATGTTAAAACTGTACAAGACTTTGGTTCGGTCACATTTAGAATACTGTGTACAGTTCTGGTCGCCACATTACCAAAAGAGTGTGGACGCTTTGGAGAGGGTGCGGAAAAGGTTTACAAGGATGTTGCCTGGTATGGAAGGTGCGAGCTATGAAGAGAGGTTGAAGAGGTTAGGATTGTTTTCACTAGAGAAAAGGAGGTTGAGGAGGGATTGGGGTCTACAAAATCATGAAGGGTATAGACAGAGTGGATAGAGTTAAGCTCTTTCCCAGGGTGAGGGATTCAATAATGAGAAGTTACGCGTTCAAGGTGAGAGATGAAACATTTAAGGGGGATACACGCGGAAAGTATGCAGAGGGTGGTAGATGCCTGTAACGCATTGCCAGCAGAGGTAGTAGAGGCAGGCATATTAGATTCATTTAAGGTGCGTCAGGACAGATGCATGTGTAGGTGGGGAGCAGAGGGATACAGATGCTTAGGGCGATAAGTTTAGATGATTAATTTGAATCGGCTCAGGCTCGGTGGGCCGAAGGGCCTGTTCCTGGGCTATACATTTTCTTT
Organism: Chiloscyllium plagiosum; assembly: GCF_037043375.1. Taxonomy (NCBI): domain Eukaryota; kingdom Metazoa; phylum Chordata; class Chondrichthyes; order Orectolobiformes; family Hemiscylliidae; genus Chiloscyllium; species Chiloscyllium plagiosum. The sequence continues at coordinate 78,765,600 of NW_028270148.1, forward strand.
GTTCTTTCTTTCTTCTTAAGCCTCCACATTTGATTTTGAAGACCTAATCAAATCCTTCGATATGATAAGCATACAGCTCCCCCTTCTTCAAAAATTAGTCACCCACTGAGACTATTCCAGATCACAAAATGTTTCCATTGTGAAATGAAAGAAAGAATCATCTACAGTGACATCAGACTGAGTAAAGAAAGATTGCAATTTTGGGGCTAATATTGTTCAGGATTCCCTCATGTTCAAATGACCTTCAGATCAGGTTCTGCATTTTGCTAAGATTTACCTGTCCAGATAGAGAGCAAAGACCAAAGTAATACATGTTCTAATGTATGAAACACCTGCCTGTTTGATGACACAGCTCTTATTCTGTGTTTGACTATAAGCCTATAGTCAATTTAACAAATGTTTTTAATTGCTGCAGAGAAATTTGAGACATGATCGAAGGCAGCACTCTGAAAGCTTGTACTTTCAAATAATCCTTTGCACTATAACCTGGTGTTGTGATATTTTTAACTTTGTCCATCTCAGTCCAACAATGGCACCTCCACACCACAGAAGACTGATCAGCCCAAGCAGCAGTACAACTAAACAACGAGCATTTGAAAAATACTAGATTTGTAACCAAATTCATTTTTCCTAAGTCAAGTTGCAAAGATATTTTAATACAGTATAAGTCAGTAATATTTACTCTGTTTCTCAACAAGCAAATCTCAGTAACTTTTTTAAAAAAATTTGTTTATTCGAGATGAGGACATTGAAGTCCAGACCAATATTTATTATCCACTCTAATTCCCTTTGAGAAGACAGTGATGAAGTCTCTTGAAGTGCAAAATTCATGTGGTCCAGAGACACACACAATGCTGTGAAGAAGAGAGTTCCAAGAAGAAGTAATGGCAATATAGTTCCAAGTCAGGGATGGTGTATAGCTTCAAGAGGAACTTCCAGGTGATAGAGTAACCATGCATCTGCTGCTCTTGTCCTTCTAGGTGATACAGCTCATTGGTTTTGAAGATGCTGTTGAAGCCTTGAATGCATCTCGTAGCGGAAACTGACTGTGTCAGGAGTGAATGTTGAAGGTCGTGAATGGGATATCAACCAAGCCGTCTACTTAGGTAAAAACAATGACTGCAGATGCTGGAAACCAGATTCTGGATTAGTGGTGCTGGAAGAGCACAGCAGTTCAGGCAGCATCCAAGGAGCTTCGAAATCGACGTTTCGGGCAAAAGCCCTTCATCAGGAATAAAGGCAGTGAGCCTGAAGCATGGAGAGATAAGCTAGAGGAGAGTGGGGGTAGGGAGAAAGTAGCATAGAGTACAATGGGTGAGTGGGGGAGGGGATGAAGGTGATAGGTCAAGCAGGAGAGGGTGAAGTGGATAGGTGGAAAAGGAGATAGGCAGGTAGGACAAGTCTGGACAAGTCATGGGGACAGCTGGAAGTTTGGAACTAGGGTGAGGTGGGGGAAGGGGAAATGAGGAAACTGTTGAAGTCCACATTGATGCCCTAGGGTTGAAGTTTTCCGAGGCGGAAGATGAGGCGGTCTTCCTCCAGGCGTCTGGTGGTGAGGGAGCGGCGGTGAAGGAGGCCCAGGACCTCCATGTCCTTGGCAGAGTGGGAGGGGGAGTTGAAATGTTGGGCCACGGGCGGTGTGGTTGATTGGTGCGGGTGTCCCGAAGATGTTCCCTAAAGCGCTCTGCTAGGAGGCGTTCAGTCTCCCCAATGTTAAGGAGACCGCATCGGGAGCAACGGATACAATAAATGATATTAGTGGATGTGCAAGTAAAACTTGCAAACAACCAGCTCAGCACTGTCCCCATGACTTGTCCAGACTTGTTGTACCTGCCTATCTCCTTTTCCACTTGTCCACTCCACCCTCTCCTGCTTGACCTATCACCTCCATCCCCTCCCCCACTCACCCATTGTACTCTATGCTACTTTCTCCCTACCCCCACTCTCCTCTAGCTTATCTCTCCATGCTTCACGCTCACTGCCTTTATTCCTGATGAAGGGCTTTTGCCCGAAACGTCGATTTCGAAGCTCCTTGGATGCTGCCTGAACTGCTGTGCTCTTCCAGCACCACTAATCTACAAGCCGTCTACTTAGTTCTCTGGTGGTGTAGAGCTTCTTCAGTGTTGTGGAACTACACCCTCCATGAAAATAGACAATACTCTATCACATTCCTGAATTCTGCCATGTAGATGGTGGATATGCTCTGGAAAGTCAGCTAGGGAGTTACTCACTCCAGACTCTGACCTGTTTTCTTAGCCAATGTTACAAAATAGCTGGTCTAATTCAACTTCTGGTCAACGGTAAGCTTCAGAAGGTTAATAGTGGGGACTGTGGCAATGGTAAATGCTATTTAACATTAAGGGGAACTGATTGGATTCTTTCTTGTTGGAAACGGTTGTTACCTGATACTAGTATGGCATGAGCGTTATTTTCCACTAACCAATTCAAGCCCGAATGTTCTGCAGGACCTGCTGCATTCGGACATAAACTGGCTCAGATTCTGAGGAGTCAATGAATGGTGCTGGACATTGGGGATGTTCGCTGACAATTGTACAATCAGGAATAATGCTGGAAAGAAGGTCTTTGATGGACTAGTTGAAGACAGTTGGGCTGACATCACCCTGAGGACTCATAGATATGTCCTGGAGCTGAATTGTCTGACCTCCAACAACCACAGACATCATCTTTTGTGTAAAAAATGAATCCAATTAGTGGAAAGTTTTCACCATAATTTCCATTGACTCCATATTTACAAGTGTTCTATAATGCCATACTGTCACTTTACACTCATATACTTTTGTAAATGTGAAGGCCCAGAGAGTCTCCGACCCAGAATTTATTCTGTGCCCTTGCTATCCTCTGTCCTTCTTCAATTGACACTCAACAGTCAGATTACTGCTTCATTAGCTAAGATAGTAATAAGCATAGGTAGAAATCAGGTTTCCTTGTGCATGTTTGACCTGATGCCATAGGACATCCTAGCTGGAGTCAATATTGAGTATTCTCATGGAAACTCCCTCCAACTACATATCCCAGTGTTGCTTGCCTGACAGCACATATCCAGAGATAGTATGGAAACATCTGGAATTTTTTCCCCCAAGGTATAATTCAGTGAATAGGACTGTCAGGCTGATACTTGACTAGTTTGTGGGACAGCTTTCCCAATTTTGACACAAGCCCTCAGATGCTAGCAGTGAGGACTTTGCAGAGTGAACAGGGCTGTGTTTGCAAATGTCAATGCTGGGTATTCTGTCCAATTTCGTTCTTCTTCTTAGACTTTATAGCATTTTAAATCAAATGATTCTTTGAAAGGTCATTCCAGAGAGTATTGGGCCTGAATTCACCTGAAAGCAAAGTTAGGTAAGGGCAAAAAGTTTCCTTTAGTTAAAAAAAAATCTATGATTCAGTCATTGTTCACCATAATACCATTACAAGATACGAAATTGAACCAAAACAATGTTACAAAAACATTTTTCAAACTTTGAAACATTGAATGAGATACATAAAATCGAAAAAATTGAAAACATTGTGTAAAGCTTATTAGTATTGCAAAACTCCAAATTCTAAGCAGTCTTTATTGAAACTTCCAGCCCTAATTTTACAACAATATTGTTCGTTTAAGCATTAACCATAATTTCGCATTTGGACAGCCAATTGCAAAATACTGTTCAAATTAAGGTCAAAGAACTTATAGCAAGGAAAAAAAGCCCAATAATGCATTGTGACTGTGCCATTCATCATGGACCCATCTATTCTAAAGCTATTTCTCAGCAACAATCTCCATATGTCGTATTTCACATGCTCATTCAAATACTCGTTGCATGTCTTCAGGATTCCTGTCTCTCCCATCGTTCAGGCAGTGAGTTCCAGATATCCACCATACACTCATGAAAAACTTACTTCAAATACTCTCCAAACCTCCTACTCCTTATCTTAAAACTGTGACCCTGGTTATTGATGCCACTACTAAGGATAAAGATTCCTCCCTATCTATGTCCTGCATAACTCTGTACACCTCAGTCTAGACCCCCTCAGTCTCTCTGCTAAGGAAAAGAACCCCAGCCTATCTAATTTATCCTCAGAGGTGAATCACACCAGCCCAGGCAACCACCTGATGAATCTCCTTTCCACACTCTTTTGTGCAATCACATCCTTCCCAAAGTGCAGTGACCAGAACTGTACCCAGTATTCCAACTATAGCCTAAATAATATTATCCACGGCTCCATCATAATTTCCTTCGCTTGTTTTCAATGACTTGAGGATTAAAGGATTCCATAAACCTTATTAGCAAATTTATCTGAGTGTCCTAGGTTTGTGAGAAGATTTGTAGCTCGGGTGCTCGTTGTTGTGGTTCTGTTCGCCGAGCTGGGAATTTGTGTTGCAGACGTTTCATCCCCTGTCTCGGTGACATCCTCAGTGCTTGGGAGCCTCCTGTGAAGCACTTCTCTGATGTTTCCTCCAGCATTTATAGTGATTTGTATCTGCCGCTTCCGGTTGTCCGTTCCAGCTGTCAGCTGCAGTGGCCGGTATATTGGGTCCAGGTTGATGTGCTTATTGATTGAATCTGTAGATGAATGCCATGCCTCTAGGAATTCCCTGGCTGTTCTCTGTTTGGCTTGTCCTATAATAGTAGTGTTGTCCCAGTCGAACACATGTTGCTTGTTATCTGAGTGTGTGGCTACTAAGGATAGCTGGTCGTGTCGTTTCGTGGCTAGTTGGTGTTCATGGATACGGATCATTAGCTGTCTTCCTGTTTGTCCTATGTAGTGTTTTGTGCAGTCCTTGCATGGGATTTTGTACACTACATTGGTTTTGCTCATGCTAGGTATCGGGTCCTTCGTCCTGGTGAGTTGTTGTTTGAAAGTGGCTGTTGATTTGTGTGCTGTTATGAGTCCTAGTGGTCGCAGTAGTCTGGCTGTCAGCTCGGAAATGCTCTTGACGTATGGTAGTGTGGCTAGTCCTTTGGGTTGCGGCATGTCCTCGTTCCGTTGTCTTTCCCTTAGGTATCTGTTGATAAAATTGCGCGGGTATCCGTTTTTGGCAAATACATTGTATAGGTGTTCTTCTTCCTCTTTTTGCAGTTCTGGTGTACTGCAGTGTGTTGTGGCCCTTTTGAATAGTGTCTTGATGCAACTGCTTTAAGAAGAGGATACTCAATCACTAACAGGATACAAAATTGTTATGGAAGAAGTGTTGGATAGATTGTTGATATTTAAAAGTTGACAAGGGACGAGGACCAGATTGAGAGGCATCTATGGATTTTGAAGGCGAAGAGATTGAAATTACAGATGCACTGACCACAGATTTTCAGTCTTTCCGAGACTCAGGGGAGGTGCCAGAAGACTGTAGAATTGCAAAATTGTCTTTTCAAGAAATGCTGACAAGTTGACTAGTCAGTTTAACTTCAGTGGTGGTGAAGCGCCTTGAGGCAGTTATTCAGGAGATAATTAGTAGTTACATAGAAAAAAGTGGTTAGGAAGAGTTAGCACGGATTTCTAATGGCAAATTTTCATTAACTTGCTGGAATCTTTTGAAAAGGTAATAGAATGGTTTGATGGCTTGTGAGGCAAGTTATAGGTTATGCAATAATAGGGTCAATAGCAACATGGATACAAAATTGATTTGGTGACAGAAAACAAAGAATAATTGTCAATGGATATTTGTCAAGCTGGAGCAGGTTTAACATAGAAACTACAAAATTAGAGGAGTATGTAATTTGGCCCTTCAAGTCTACTCCACCAGTCATTATGATCACGGCTTATCATCCAACTCAATAGTCATTCCAGCTTTTTCCACATATCTTTGGATCCCTTGAACCCCAAGTGCATCCAACTTCTTCTTGGAATCATAAAATGCTTTGGCCTCAACTGCTTCCTGTAATAGTTAATTTCATAGGCTCATTGCTCTCTGGATAAAGAAATATTTCTTCATTTCAGTCTTAAATTCTTAACCCCATATCCTTAGATTGTGACCGCTGCTTTTGGACTCCCCTGCCATTGGCTACATCCTTCCTGCATTTAATCTGTCCATTTGTTATAATTTATAGGTTTCTATCAGATAACCTCTCACTATTCTGAACTCCAACAAAAAGAATCCTAATTGATTCAACCTCTCATCAGATATCAGTCCTGCTATCACAATAATCAATTTGGTAAAGCTTTGCACCACTCCCTTCCTCAGATAAGGAGTCTATACTGCATACAATATTCCAGGTGTGGTCTCATCCAGGCTCTGTATAGTTGCAGCCAGACATTCCTGCCCTTGTATTCAAAATCTCTTGCTATGAAGGTGCCTCCTTTAGCAACTCAGCATGCCTACCTTCAGTGATTAGTGCACAAGGACATCTATGTCTCACTGGATATTCCCCTCTCTCACTTTATAGCCATTCAACTAATAATGTCTTCTTATTTTCCTACCAAAGTGGATAACCTCCCATTTATCCATATTATACTCCATCTGCCATGTATTTGCCCACTTACTCAGCTTGTCTAACTGTCACTGCGGCATCTCTGAATCCTCCTCATATCCAGCTTTGTGCCATCTGCAAATTTTAAAGTATTACATTTAGTTCCTTCATCTAAATCATCCATTTGTATTGTGAATAGCTGGGATACACACTGATCCCTGCTTCAGTACCCCAATAGTCACTACTTTCCATCCAGAGAAAGACTGTGTATTCCTGCGCTTTGGTTTTTATCAATTTTCTACCCAAATCCATACATTAGCCCAATCCTATGAGTTTACAGACCAATATCTCATGTGTGACTTTGTCAAAAGCCTTCTGAAAGTCCAAATAAACCATATCTATGGGCTCCCCTCCATCAAATCTATTAGTTATATCCTTAAAAAGTTCCAGTAATTTGCCCAGCATGATCTCCCTTTCCATGCTGAATGTTCAATCCTGCCACTATTTCCCAAATACTCAACTATTAATTATTTTATAAGGGACTCTTTTATAAATCTCAGTTTTCCTTCTGCCTACCTTCTTAGAGGGATTATATCAGCTTTCCTCCAATGCATGAACAATTCCAGAGTCTCCAGAACTTTGGGAGGTGACCACCAATGCATCCACTACTTCAAGGACAATTCCTTAAGAACTCTGGGATAGAGATTATCAGAGTCCAGGGATTTATCGGACTAAATTTCTCTAATACCATTTTCCCACTACTAAATCTGATTTCCTTCAGTATTTCCTTCTCATTAAACCCTGTGCTCCCCTACTTTACTCATATTAGGGCAGCATGGTGGCTCAGTGGTTAGCAGTGTCCCAGGTTCAATTCCAGCCTTGGACTACAGTCTGTGTGGAGTTTGCACATTCTCCCTGTGTCTGCGTGGGCTTCCTCCGGGTGCTCCGGTTTCCTCCCACAATCCAAAGTTGTGCAGGTCATGTGAATTGGCCATGGTAAATTGCCCATAGTGTTCGGTGCATTAGTCAGAGGGAAATGGGTCTAAGGTGGGTTACTCTTCAGAGGGTCGGTGTAGACTGGTTGGGTCAAAGGGCCTGTTTCCACACTGTAGGGAATCTAATCTAATCATATAGACACTGAACATTACTTGTGTCCTCTTTTGTGAACACAGAACCAAAGTATGTATTTAATTTGTCTGCCATTTCTTTGTTTCTCATCACAAGTTTTCCTGTTTCTGACTATAAGGGGCCAACAATCGTCTTCACCAATTATTTTCTCTTCACAGACTTACAGAAACATTTACAATCAATTTATATGATCCCCAAGCTTATTACTGCAGTCTCTTTTCACTTACTTAATACTTTTGTCTTCCTTTCTGCAATGATCAAAAATGACCACCTAACTCTTCTAATCCCATTTTCCAGAACAAAGCCTTGTATTCCTTGGTACACTTCTTAAATGCCATGAGAATTTCTGCTTCTACCACTCTTACCGGTAGTGAGCTTCATAATCCTACCAACCAAGAGGTGATAAAGTATTTCCTGACATCTCCTCTAAACATTCTATCCTTTACCTTAAATCCATGCCCCGGTCATCAATCCCTCTACTAAAGGGAAAGGTTTCTTGCGGTCTATCCTATCTGTGCCCTTCATAATTTATGTGCATTCCTTGCATAATTTCCCATGACCTGCCATTTTAGTTTAAAGCCTCCCCAACCACTCTCACAAATACTCCCCCTAGGATATCAGCCCCAGTCCTGCCCAGTATAACCTATTCAGTTTGTACTCCCCCAGAACCAGTTCCAAAACCCCAAGAACCTGAAGCCCTCACCCTCACACCATCCCTTCAGCCAAGCATTCATCTGATACATCATGCAATTTCTGTTCTAACTAGCACGGGCACTGGCAGTAATTCTGAGATCATGATCTTTGATGCCCTACTTTTCAATTTAATTCCTAACTCCCTATATTCTCCTTTTAGGACCTCATACTTTTTATAAAGTTATGACATTGGTACCAACATGTACCATGACAACTGGTTGTTCACCCTTCCCCTCCAGAATATCCAGTAACTTTAGATCTCAACTGGAGTAATGTGTAAAATTGTGAGCACATGATGGGAAAGATGTAAGCACATCATATAGGGCAGTAAGGTGGCACAGCAGCTCAGTGGTTAGCATTGCTGCCTCACAGCATCAGGGATCCGGGTTCGATTCCAGCTTCAAGTGATTGTCTATGCGGAGTTTGCACATCCTCCCCGTGTCTGCATGAGTTTCTGCTGGGTGCCCTGGTTTCCTCCCACAGTGATGTGAGCATTAGGTAGACTGGCCATGCTGAATTGCACATAGTTTGCAGAGATGTGTAGATTAGATGCATTAGCCACAGGAAATTCAGGGTTACAGAGATAGGGTAGGGGGATGGGTCGGGTAGGATACTCTTCGGATAGTCAGAGTGGACTTGTTGGGCCAAATGGCCTGTTTCCACAATGTAGGGATTCTGTGGTACATCAGAGAGTGTGCAAAGTCAGTTTACAAGATTGATTCCAGGGACGAAAAAGATTTCAAATATCAGGACTGATTGAAAAAGTTACAACTGTTCTCCTTGGTGAGAAAAAGGCTAGAGGAGATCTTGTAGAGCTTTTCAAAATTTTCAGTGGGTTGGACAGAGTAAATAGGGATAAAATATTCCCACTCATAAAATCTACAAGGCACAGATTTATTGTGCAACAAAAGCAAGGGTGAAGTCAGGAAAGTCTTTTTCATCAGCAAAAAGTTAGGGTATGAAATGCACTCCCAGGAAATGTGAAAGAGGCAGAATCAATTAAGGCATTCAAGAGGGTATTGGAAGATTGTCTGGATGACAATAACATGCAAGGAAATGTGGAAAAACCAAGAGATTGACATTTATTTAACAAACTAGTGTAGATACACTGAGCCAAAATAGTCTCGTTCGGCGCCATAATATTTTTGTGATTTTGCTGCCTTCAAGGATGTGTAGACATGGGAAGTCTTTCACAGAGAAATGGTAGATGGAGTTTAATCCAAAAAAATGAGAGGTGATGCAGTTTGGAAGATCTAATGCAGAAGGGACATATACAATAAATGGCAGTACACTTAGTAGTATCATCATACAGAGGGATTTAGGCATACAGGTCAACAGTTCTCTGAAGGTAACAACACAAGTGGAGAAGAACATCACGAAAGCACATAACATGCTTGCCTTCATCAGTCAGGCACAGAGTATAAAGATTGGCAAGTTGTGTTGCAGTTGTACAGACTTTTAGTTAGGCCACATTTTGAATATTGCAAACAATTCCAATCACACTACAAGAAGAAGATTAGATCAGATTACTTACAGTGTGGAAACAGGCCCTTCGGCCCAACAAGTCCACACCAACCCTCCAAAGAGCAACCCATCCAGACCCATTCCCCTACATTTACCCCTTCACCTAGCGCTATGGACAATTTATCATGGCCAATTCACCTAACCTGCACATCTTTGGATTGTGGGAGGAAACCGGAGCACCCGGAGGAAACCCACGCAGACACAGGGAGAATGTGCAAACTCCACACAGACAGTTGCCAGAGGCGGGAATTGAACCCTGGTCTCTGGCGCTGTGAAGCAGCAGTGCTAACCACTGTGCCACCGTGCCGCCCACAGAAGGTGGAGGCTTCAGAAAAAAATTCTTTATTAGGATGCTGCCTGCTTTGGAGGGTATTTGTTCTGAGGAGATTGATAAAGTTGGTTTGTTTTCACTGTCGAAGGATGAGAGAGGACCTGATAGAAGTTTACAAAATTATGAGAGGCATGGATAGTCAGTCTTTTTTCCTGGGGTGGAAATGTCAATTACTGGGAGACATGGCTTTAAGGTAAAAGAGGGTAAGCTTAAAGGAGATGATAGAGCAAACATTTTATTTAGAGGGTGGTAAATGCCTAAAATGCATTATCAGAACTTGTGAAGGTGACGGACACAAGCTCAATATTTAAAAGGTATCTTCTATGAATAGATAGGAATAGAGTATTACAAAGCACAGAGAAGAAAAATTTTTTTGGTTTAGAAATGCATGTGTCAGCACAATCTTGGTGGGCCAAAGGGCCTGTTTTTGTGGAGGTTTTTTGTTCTTTGATATGGGGGAAAGGAGGGTGCAGGCTGCTGAATTGGATTATCAACCATAGTAATAAATGAATCATGCAGAATACTTAAAGGGCCAAGAGGCTAAGTCCTGTTCCTAGTTTCCATGGTTCTAACATCAAGGGGTATTCATTAATTATAAATAACAGACAAAAAGGAACCAAACATTGTTAGTAAATGAGTAAAATCAACACAATTATGAGGAAGGATATCACTGACATGTTCAGAGAGGCATATGAGAGAATGGATCTCAGATTAAACATAGAACCAGAGAATTTTACAATACAGAATGAGGCTATTTGACCCATCATGTCTGTAATGGCTTCCAAAAGAGCTATCCAGCTGGTCCAACTCTTCAGTATTATTTTTAATAGCCCTCCACATTTAACATAAAACAGTACAGGCCCTTTGGCCCTTGATGCTGTGCCGACCCTTTATCCTCCTCTAAGATCAAACTAAACTACATACTTTCCATTGTAGTATCTTCCATGTGCCTATCCAAGAGATGCTTATATATCCCTAATGTTTCTGACTCTACTAATAACGCTGGCAATGCATTCCACGCACCACCACTCTGTAAAGAACTTACCTTGGAAATCTCCCCAACACTTTCCTCTAGTCACCCTCCTCATGATAGCCATTTCAGCCATGGGAAAAAGTCTCTGGCTATCCACTCAATCTATGCCTCTCATCATCCTGTCCACCTCTCATCCTTCTTTGCTCCAATGAGAAAAGCCCTAGCTCCCTCAACCTTTCATCATAAGATATACCCTCCAGTCCAGACAGCAACCTGGTAAATTTCCTCTGCACCCTCAGTAAAGATTCCACATCCTACTTATAATGAGGCGACCAGAACTGAACACAGTATTCCAAGTGTGGTCTAAACAGGGCTCTATAGAGTTGCAGCATAACCTCACGGTGCTTGAAGTCCATCCGCTTGCTAATGAAAGCCAACACACCATACATCTTCTTAACAACCCTATCAACCTGGATGGCAACTATGACGGATCGCTGGACATGGACCCCAAGATCCCTCTGTTCCTCCACACTGCCAAGATCCTGCCTGTAAGCCTGTATTCTACATTCAAATTCGATCTTCCAAAATGAATCACTTCATACTTTCCAGGTTAAACATCATCTGCCACTTATCAGCCCAGGCCCCCAAAATAGCAACAAGAGACACGGAGGAGCAAATAGTTTGGCTGGAGCGGTTTTTGTCAGTTGTGTCCAAGAAGGGTTCCTGACTCAATATGTAGATAGGCCTAGAGGGAAGGCCATATTGGATTGGGTGATTGGCAACAAACCATGCTCAGTGGGAGAGCATTTCGATGGGACAGCAACTCCCTGACCTTAACTATACTGTTGGAGACTGATAGGAGCAGACAGTATGGGAAAGTATTTAACTGGGGGAAGGAGCATTACAGCCCTATTAGGCAGGGATTGGGGCTCCTAAATTGGGAACAGATATTCTCAGGGAAATGCACAACAGAAATCTGGAGACTGTTTAGGGAGCACTTGCTGATAATGCTGGACAGGTTTGTCCCATTGAGACAAGGAAGAGATGGCAGGTTGAAAGAACCGTGGGTGACAAGGGATATGGAACATCTAGTCAAGTGGAAGGAAGCTTACTTAAGGTTGAAGAGGGAAGGATCAGACAGGGTTCTAGAGGGTTACAAGGAAAGAACCGAAGAGTGGACTTCAGAGTATTAGAAGGGGGTATGAGAAAGCTTTAGTGGATAGGATCAAGGAAAACCTAAAGTCATTTTACACTTACGTGAGAAACAACAGGATGGCCAGAATGACAGTATGGCCGATCAGGAATTGGGAAGGGAACTTGTGCTTGAGTAGAAGGAGGTAGAGTGGTCAGCAATGAATACTTTGCTTTTCCTGAGAGGGACCTTGACATTTTGTGACCACAGCGTGAAACAGAGTGATATGCCTGAACAGAATGATGTTAAGAAGGAGGATGTGCTGGAAATTTTGAAAAATATAAGGATAGATAAGTCCCCTGAGCCAGAGGGGATATACCCAAGATTAATACATGATTTGGAGATGCCGGATGAATGGGCACCGCACAACAATCAACAGACAGGAGGGTTCCCTCCCAGTTGGGGAACACTTCACTGGTCCAGGACATTCAGCTCAGACTTCGGATGACCATCCTCCAAGGTGGACTTCAGGACAGGCAGCAGAGGAAAGTGGCCGAGCAGAGGCTGATAGCTAAGTTCGGTACCCATAGGGAGGGCCTCAACCGGGACCTTGGGTTCATGTCACATTACAGGTGATCACCATTGCACTAGACACACACACACTCTCACATACACATGTGACACAGGTACACACACACACACACCCTTATAGACACACGCTCCCACACGCACCCCCTCACAGACTTAGGGCACTCTGCACTCACTACACACACACACACACACACACACACACACACACACTTTCTCACACTCAAAACCCCCACCCCAGACAGACACACACACACACACACAGACAGACAAAGACCCACATGCACACATATATTTTGTGGGGTGAATTTGTACTTGCAGAGTTACATTGCACTTTGCTCAAAAACTGCATACATTCATGTAGAACTCTGAGCTCAAAAACTGCATGAATTTATGTAAAACTCTGTTATCTCACTTTTTAGATGAGAATCAATCTAAACATCAGGTCATAGACAGAGAACACAGGGGGCTAACACCTTCAACATATTGTCTAGCTATCACCATTGTTAACAGCTAACCCGAGAATGCAGCTTTAAAAAAAAAGGTTTTGTGATTTACACATGAAAGAAGTGAAACTATCACTGTATTCTAACAGATGAAAGGCTTAACAGACAATCAATTTTTCAATGTATAATTTCAGTTACATCACACTGCAAATTTTTGCTATAAATTCTGTGTTACGATCGAGTCCTCCACTATCACCTGATGAAGGAGCGTCACTCCGAAAGCTGGTGTGCTTCCAATTAAACCTGTTGGACTATAACCTAGTGTTGTGTGATTTTTAAGATTAATACAGGAAGCGAGGGAAGAGATTGCTGCACCTTCGGTGATGATATTGCTTCCTCACTGTCCACTGGAGTAGTTGGACGACAGCAAAAGTTATTCCCTTGTTCAAGAAAGGGAATGGGGATAATCCTGGGATCTACAGACCAATCAGTCTTACATCTGAGGATTTTGAGAGACAGGATTTACGATTACTTGGAAAATCATAGCTCAATTAGAGATAGCATAGCGTTTTGAGGGGCAGGTCATGCCTCACAAACCTTGATGAATTCTTTGAGGATATGACAAAACATGTTGATGAAGGTAGAGCAGTGGATGTGGTGTATATGGATTTCATTAAGGCATTTGGTAAGGTTCCCCATGGTAGACTCATTCAGAAAGTAAGGAGGCATAGGATACAGGGAAATCTCGTTGTCTGGATACAGAATTGGCTGACCAAAAGAAGACAGCAAGTGATAGTGGATGGAAAATATTCCGTCTGAAGCTCGGTGACCAGTGGTGTCCTGCAGCAATCTGTTCTTGGGCTTCTCCGCTTTGTGATTTTTATAAATGATTTGGATGAGGAAGTTGAAGGGTGGATTAGTAAGTTTGCTGATGACACCAAGATTGGAGGAGTGGTGGATAGTATGGAGGGCTGTCGATTGCAACAGGACATTGACACCCCTTCATCACTTTCAAATATATGGCTCTCTTTTGAAACTTCCTAGGGAATCCGTCTCTACCGCTTTACCAGGCAGTGCATTCCCATTCTTGAGTAAAGAGGTTCTCCTCATCCCATAGATTCATACAGTGCAGAAAATGCTCTTCAGTCCAAAGTGCCTGCACTAACTAACACTAATGATACGCTAATTCCAATTTCCTGCACTTGTCCGATATCTTTGAATAATATTTCACGTACTCCTCTAAATATTTTCTAAAGATTGTAAGGTTTCTAACCTCCACTACCTTCCCAAGCAGTGCATTCCAGACTCTCAACACCCACGGAGTGAAAAAGTTTTTCCTCCCGATTCCCTCTGGATCTCCTGCCCCTTACCTTAAAATTACGCGCTCTTGTGATTGACCTCTCAACCAAAGGAAACAGCTGGTTTGTATTCACCCTGTCTATAGCCCTATAATCTTACACACCTTAATTACAACTCCCATCAGTCGTTTCTACTCTGAAGGAAAACAATCCAAACTTATCTAATGTGTATTTGTAGCTCAATTTCTCCATCCCAGGTAATATCCTGGTGAACCTCCTCTGCACCTCTCTAGTGCTATCACATCCTTCCTGTAGTAAGGCAACTAGAATTGCACACAATATTAGAGTTGTGGCCTGACCAATGCTCTGTACAACTCTAACATTACCTCCCTGCTCTTATACTCGGTGCTATGACTGATGAAAGCAAGTGTCCCATATGCCTTCTTTACTATCCTATTCACATCACTGATATATATATAACAAACAATAAGTGTCCCAGTACTGATCTTTACAGGTACATCCCTGAACACTGGTCTCCAGTTACTCAAACAGCATTCTACCACTACCTTTTGTGTCTTATTACTAAGCCAGTTCCTGATCCGTCTCGCAAGTTCCTCCAATTCCATGTGCTTTACCCTTCTCAATCTCCCATGTGGAACCTTCTCAAAAGGTTTGCTAAAATTTGTATGAACTACATTGACTGAACATCCCTCATCCACAGACTTGCTCACATTTCAAAAGCTTCTAACAAATTTGTTCTGCATGATCTCCCTCTTACAAAGCCATGCTGACCATTTCTAATTAACCCACGCTTTTCCAAGTCAGTATTAATTCTCTCCTTTAGAATTTTCTTTAATTGTTTCCCTACCACTGATGTGAGACTGACAGGTCTGTCATTTTCTGGTTCATCTGTATCACCCTTTTGAAAGTAGAAGCACATTAGCCATCCTCCAGTCTTCTGGTACTTCCCCATGGCTACAGAGGCATTAAAAGTTTCTGTCAGAGCCCCTGTAATTTCCTGCCCTGCTTCCCACAGCAGCCTGGGATACAATTCATCCAGGCCAGGGAATCTCTGTTTTCAAGCCTGACAGAATTCCTTATAGCGCCACATTTCCTGCATAAAACTGTGCAAGTTCCTTTTCCTGAATTCCATACCTACGTTCTCCTTTTCCAAAGTGAAGACTGAAGAGAAGCATTCATTTAATACCCTCCAATATCCTGCAGGTTCACACAAAAGTTGGCCCCTTGTCTCTATCACTTCCCTATAATGTATTTATAACGTATCTTAGGATTCTCCTTATTCATTGTTCACAAGTCCTTTCTAATGCCGACTGTTTGCTCTTCTAATTGCTTTCTTAAGTTCCCTGCTGCACATTTTACATTTCTCTTGGGCTGCAGCTGAATTACTTCCTTTGGACTTGCTTCTCTTCTTCCTCATCACTCCTGAATCATCCCAGACATCCAGAGTCTCTGAACTTATTGCTCCTACATTTCCCTCTGAAGAGTACATGTTGGACCTGTACACTCTCCAGCTCCTTTTTGAATACCCCCTGCTGCTCTGTTATAGACTTACCTGCAAAGAGCTGTTTTCCAGTCAGCTGTGGTCAGATCGTGCTGTATTTTAAGAAAATCTGCCTTCCCCCAGTCCAAAGCTATCTTCTGCAAGCCATTTTTTTCCTTGTCCAGAACAAATTTGAACCATGCTTGAACCATATCACCTAAATGGTTCTCTGCTGCCACAAAGAACACTTGTCTGGCATTTTTCCCCTGAACCAGATCCAGCACTGCGCCATCACTTGGTGGGTCTTTATCTATTGATACAAAAACTCTCCTGGTTTTCAAGAAATTTGCCCTCTCTGGACCCTTAACACTGTGACTATTCCAAGTTATGTTGGGATTGTTGAAATCCCCCAGCATAACTATCCAATTACTATTCTTACCCACCTGTGAACTGTCTACATATTTGCTCCTCTATTTGCTGCTAACTCTTTGGCAGCCTATAATACACTCCCAGTAAAGTAGCTGTACCCTTAACATAGCCAGGCCCATGCGGGTGTCCAACGAAGAGGCAGACATAGCTAGGGCCTATACGAGTGTCCAACGAAGAGGCAGGCATAGCTAGGGCCCATGCCTCTTTGTTGGATAGCTATGCCTGCCTCTTCGTTGGATATGTGGAACAGTCCATCTTCCGCAGCTACACTGGCACCACCCCCCACCTTTTTCTCCGCTACATTGATGACTGTATCGGCGCTATCTCGTGCTCCCACGAGGAGGTTGAACAGTTCATTCACTTTACTAACACTTTCCACCCCGACCTCAAATTTACCTGGACTGTCTCAGACTCCTCCCTCCCCTTCCTAGACCTCTCCATCTCTATCTCAGACGACCGACTCAACACGGATGTATACTATAAACCGACTGACTCCCACAGCTACCTAGATTACACCTCTTCCCACCCTGCCCCCTGTAAAAACGCCATCCCATATTCCCAATTCCTTTGCCTTCGCCGCATCTGCTCCCAGGAGGACCAATTCCAATACCGAACAACTCAGATGGCCTCCTTCTTCAAAGACCGCAATTTCCCCTCAGATGTGGTTGACGATGCTCTCCACCGCATCTCCTCCACTTCCCGCTCCTCCGCCCTTGAACCCCGCCCCTCTAATCGCCACCAGGACAGAACCCCACTAGTCCTCACCTACCACCTCACCAACCTCCAGATACATCGGATCATCCTTCGTCATTTCCGCCACCTCCAAAAGGACCCTGCCACCAAGGATATATTTCCCTCCCCACCCCTATCAGCGTTCCGGAAAGATCACTCCCTCCGCGACTCCCTCATCAGATCTACACCCCCCACCAACCCAACCTCCACTCCCGGCACCTTCCCCTGCAACCACAAAAAATGCAAAACTTAGCCCACACCTCCCCCCTCACTTCCCTCCAAGGCTCCAAGGGATCCTTCCATATCTGTCACAAATCCACCTGCACCTCCACACACATCATTTACTGCATCCGCTGCACCCGATGTGGCCTCCTATACATTGGGGAGACAGGCCGCCTACTTGCGGAACGTTTCAGAGAACACCTCTGGGACACCCACACCAACCAACCCAACCGCCCCGTGGCTGAACACTTTAACTCGCCCTCCCACTCTGCCAAGGACAAGCAGGTCCTTGGCCTCCTCCATCGCCAGACCATGGCAACACGACGCCTGGAGGAGGAGCGACTCATCTTAACCTCCTTCCACCTATCGCATTCCCAACTCCCCTCCCCCAAGTCCCTACCTTTTATTTTAGCCTGCTTGGCACACCCTCCTCATTCCTGAAGAAGGGCTTATGCCCGAAACGTCGATTCTCCTTCTCCTTGGATGCTGCCTGACCTGCTGCGCTTTTCCAGCAACACATTTTTAAGCTCTGATATCCAATATCTGCAGTCCTCACTTTCTCCTACTCTTTCTGGACTGTCTATTGATCACAAATTCCCTTCTTTCCTCTAGTCCCCTAAGCTGCATCCATGTGACTACTTCTCTAAACATGCTGTCCACAAAACTCAGCTTCATAGATGCGCCAAATTCCTCAAACTCAGAGAACCCGAGCTCCAGTTTCTGCAGCTTGGAGCACGTCCTGCACATGTGATCATCTAGGAAAGTGGCAGCATCCAGGGCTCCCCACATAGGACAAGCTACATATTCTGCTCGATGGGCCTCTCTTGACATTGCTGAAATTTACAATTAATGCCTTAGAATATTCGGCTTCCTACTCTAAGGTTGTGAGAAGGTTAACTATAATTAAGTTCACACTGCTCTAAATCTGTATGATAAGAAAGGATTAAGCAGTAATTCCCAAAGACCTTCACCAATTAGGAGCCTTTCTCACCTTTTCAAGTTATGACATCAACAGGAGCTGCACTGAAGATTCTCACAGTATTCCTGCAGTTTAGAGGTTACTGTGTCCCTCCTCACCTCCAACTGATGTTGCTCCTAACTAAATGCCTGTAAGGACTAGATCCTGTAGTTGTATTAACAAGGTCAGCAAGGTGGACTTCACAGAATGAGTACCCTGATGGGGGCAATGAATCTGGTCCAATCAGGGAGCCCTGTCTGACAGATATAAATAGATGTCTTGCATCTGCAGAGTTTCAATCATTGGTAATGCTTGTCATTCCTCTTGAGGGGTACACTGTAAGAAATGACATGGAGCATTGATACTTCCCCAGCTATAAGTTGAGTTCTTTTCTGCTGGATTTACTTTAAATGATTTCGTATGAAAATTGATCCATTTTATTATCAATTAAACAATTGGTAATTTAAAAAAAAAACAGATGTCTTCCCGCAGGAGCCTGTGCCCCACAACCTGAGCCGCCTCCGGAATTTTAATTTTGTGTCATTTAGGGATATAAAAAGGAAAGCCCTGTATAGACTGCTGCTGCACACCGTCCACCTCTTCTCCCTCATCCACCGTCCGGACACGCCTTGGCGTGCCCATTTGCCACCGGGCGGTGGGGATCCCCAGTGGAGGGCTGAATACGTGGGAGTCCTCCCCCTTTCTCTCGGGGATCTGGAGTGGAGGGTGCTGCATGCAGCAGTCCCCTGCAACTGCAGGTTGCGGTGGTTCACGGACTCCCAACCCAACTGCTTGTTCTGTGGCGCTGTGGAGTCCGTGGACCATGTATATATTGGGTGTGGGCGTTTGCACTCCCTTTTTGATTTCCTGAAAAACCTTCTCCTCTGTTTTTGGCTGCACTTCAGTCCCACGCTCCTGATCTTTGGGCACCCGGTACGGAGGAAGGAGGGCACGTCTGAAGACCTTCTCGTGGGTCTGCTCCTGGGCCTGGCCAAACTGGCCATCAACAGGTCCAGGCAGCGGGCCGTGGAGGGGGTCGTTAGGACCGACTGCCTGCCCCTCTTCCGCGGTTACGTTAGGGCCCGGGTGTCCTTGGAGAAGGAGCACGCGGTGTCCACTAACACCCTGGAGGAGTTCAGGGAGAGGTGGGTGCCGCAGGGAGTGGAGTGCATCATTTCTCCCTCCAACTCTATTTTGATTTAGTCCCTACCCTCACCTTCACTGTTTTGATCACACAGCACTGCCCTTTGATGTGAAGGGTAGTGTTTGTCACTGGCCACCCGGGTGTTTTCCTATCTTCCTGGTGGTGGAAATTGAATAAAGAAAAAAAAAATAAACAGATGTCAGAGGTTTTGTTCAAATTGAGAGCTGGCTCCGAGAAAGTTGGATCAGTGTCAAGGACATTCCATGTAAAAATAAAAGGTCACTTTGTGACAGGATACTGGCCTCTGTAGAGTTATTTCAGGCCCAAATCTGCACTGTACTAGATTTATAGGGTTACTGATTACTGTCTCCCTCCCTGGCTCCCGACTGTTGCTGCTCCAAGCTAAATGGCCTGTAAAGATCTAGCAGTCTTACTGACAATCTTGAAATTTGGACCCTAGTTACTGAGATACCATCTAATGGAAACAGAATATTTTTCTCTCCAAAGTCAACATCTGAAAACAAAGGTTCTCTACTGACTAATCCTGCCAGACAACAGTGATTCCTGGCCATCAAAATCGGCGGACAGCCCTGGACACAATATACCATTTCACATATTTTGGGAGCTGCTTCTCAGTAAAAGTAGATGTTGACAATGCAATCCAACATCACCGCCAATTCGCCAGTATAGCTTTTAGACAGCCTGAACAAGGAGTCTTCAAAGTCCGAGACCTTAACAATACTGGAGGTTAAATTTGGTCAGAGGAATTGTCTTAGCCTTAATACAGCATGCAGGTGAAAGTCCAGACTCTGTTAGATTGTCAAAAAACAAAGAAAACATGACTTGATTGATCTATTTCTCCCCCTGTAATCTACTTTGTCACTGGCTCAATGTTAACTTAAGCACAATAAAAACAAGTCCAGCACATGTAGTTTGTTATTCTCACTTTGTTATTCTCACATAATCCATTTCTAATACAGAGTTCATTAGTTCTGTATAGACATTATAGTGATTAAATTTATATGAAAACACGAGTTGGTATGAAGTGCATTTGATATGACGTGTATATCAGCTAAGGGTAGGTAGCAGGCATGAGTTGGCAGTGAATTGGTATGATTTATGCTATATAAAGATGCCATTTCAGCCATCAAATCCATTCAAAAAGATCAGCCTAATCCCACCTTGCAGCTCTTGATCCCAGTCCAAACTAAATATTATCTAGTAAGTAGTTAATTGACTATTTGTTGTTAATTAAAGAAACACTACACGGAGGGTGATTATATCTCAAAAGCATCATTTCAGAAAGTATGCAATTTATGAATGCCTGACTTACAAATTTAAAAATCAGACAACACCAGGTTATAGTCCAAAAGGTTTATTTGGAAGCACTAGCTTTCATCAGGTGGTTGTGAAGCAGACCATAAAACACAGAATTGATAGCAAAAGATTACAGTGATACTATGACACATAGAACAAATCTCAGAACTTTTTTAAGTCACATTCTCAAGATAATTTAAGGTATTATAACAAAAGGTGACACCTCAGCTCAGACAATGCCTTAAAGGTGAGAGGTTAGAGCCTGTCTGGATCCTAATCTTGAGTCAGACTGGTTCTATTTCCAAAGTAGAATTTATAAATATTACATGGATTGACTACCTGCAATGAATTGGGTGAATTTGTACTTGCAGATGCACTCTATTTTGCTGAAAAAAATGCAGAACCTGCAAGCAGTCAATGCAGGCAGTGAATCCCGGTAATATTTGTTAATTCCACTTTGGAAATAGAACTAGTCTGATTCAAGATTGGGATACAGACAGACTCTAACCTCACACCTTTAAGGCACTGTCTGAGCTGAGATGTCACCTTTTGATGTTCAATGTATCATTCTTTCACTGTAATCTTTTGCTAAAAATTCTGTGTCTTATGATCCTGCTTTATAATCACCTGATGAAGAAGCAGCACTTCAAAAGCCAGTGCTTCCAAATAAACGTGTTGGACTATAACCTGGTGTTGTGCGATTTTTAAACTTTGTCCACCCAGTCCAACACTGGCTCCTCCAAATCATGACTTACAAATGTTGTTACATATGAATGCAAATTCATACAAAGATGTAACTTTAAAGATCTGACATACGACTATTTCCTGAACTTACAAGCGACTCCTTTTTTTTGCCTTGCATTCTAATCCGACTTGCATACAAATCACAGACTCCAGAAAGGAATCCATTCACAACCTACAAGCCATACTGAAAATGTTGAGTTATGGTTTAATCAAGAACACCAAGTATGACACTTAGGAAGATTGTTCTTGCTCTCATACTTTAATCTTGATTTTTAACTATATTTCCTTATTTTTTCACTTTGTACCTAAGATCTTGTACATAGGTACCTTTAGACCTAAGATGGCACTGGGAGTGGCAATAGTGTACACTTTTCTTAGTACTCCTATATCTTTGTACTTGAGTAAATGTGACAATAAAATCTAATTCTCGTTGTAAGGATTGCAAGTGAATCCTTGAAATGGAGTATATCATGTCTGCTGCGAAAATAAAAGTAACATTTTTAATACTTAACTTTTAATAATGTAATTCTTGATGCTGTCAGTAAAAATAAAAAAAACATACCTTTATTGTTGATACAAAAGCAGCAGTGACATACGAGCAAAGGCGAGGTGGCAGTGTTAATTTACTGAAGTCTTTTTCGTCACGTAGAGAAACCGCTATAGCCTGTTGACACAATAATTGCAGGTTGGCGATCCTATGCTCCACTCGAACAACATATAGTGCAGGTCCAGAAGCAAGGAACAAACGTGAGTCACGGTGACCCCAGCAGATGGCTGTAATGAGGCGCTGAAAAGGGAAAGAGAAAGAGCAATTTTGCTACTCTGCATAACTCAAGGCATTTAATGGACTTAAGTTTATAAATGTGCACGAAACACATTTAAACAAGTGCTCTTGGATTAGGTGCAGATAGACAATGAGTCAGGATATTCTTCATAGAATCCCTACAGAGTCGAAAAGTGTGGTGCTGGAAAAGCACACCAAGTCAGGCAGCATCCAAGCAGCAGGAAAGTTGACATTTCGGGCACTATCCCTTCATCAGGAATGTGGGGGCGGGGGAAAGGGGTTTGAGAGATAAATAGGAGGGTGGGTTGGGGTAAGATAGCTGGGCGGAGAAAGTGAGGTCTGCAGATGCTGGAGATCAGAGATGGAAATGTGTTGCTGGAAAAGCGCAGCAAGTCAGGCAGCATCTAGGGATCATTCTTTCACTGTAATCTTTTGCTAAAAATTCTGTGTCTTATGATCCTGCTTTATAATCACCTGATGAAGAAGCAGCACTTCAAAAGCCAGTGCTTCCAAATAAACGTGTTGGACTATAACCTGGTGTTGTGCGATTTTTAAACTTTTTCCACCCAGTCCAACACTGGCTCCTCCAAATCATGACTTACAAATGTTGTTACATATGAATGCAAATTCATACAAAGATGTAACTTTAAAGATCTGACATACGACTATTTCCTGAACTTACAAGCGACTCCTTTTTTTTGCCTTGCATTCTAATCCGACTTGCATACAAATCACAGACTCCAGAAAGGAGAAGGGCTAATGCCCGAAACGTCGATTCTCCTGTTCCCTAGATGATGCCTGACCTGCTGCGCTTTTCCAGCAACACATTTCCATCTAAGATAGCTGGGCAGGTAATAGGTAGATGAAGATGGGGGCGATTTGGTAGATCAGCAGGGAGAGTGAAACAGATAGGTGGGAAGGAAGATGACAGGTAGGACAGTTCAAGTGGGCAGTGCCAAGTTGAAGGGTTAGATCTGGGACGAGGTAGAGGGAGGGGAGATTTGGCAACTGATGAAGTCGATGTTGATGCTGTGTGGTTGAAGGGTGTCATAGCGGAAGATGAGATGTTCTTCTCGATGACTGGCGGAGCCTCCCCACACCTCATCCCAAATTCAACTGGGCACTGCCCTCTTGACCTATCCTACCTGCACATCTCCCTTCCCACCTCTCTGCCCCACATCCGGCTCTGACCTATCACTATCACCCCCCAATTTGCATCTACCTATCACCTTCCCAGCTACCTTCCCCCCCCCTCCACCCCCACCCGCACCCCCACCCTTTATCTATTTAACTCTAAGCCCCTTTCCCCCACATTCCTGATGAAGGGCTTACACCAAAGTGTCGACTCTCCTGAATCTAGGATGCTGTTGAGTGTGTGTTGCTGGAAGAGCACAGCAGGTCAGGCAGCATCCGAGGAGCAGGGAAATCGGCGTTTCGATTTTCTTGCTCTTCAGATGCTACCTGACCTGCTGTGCTTTTCCAGCAACACACTTTCAACTCTGCAGCATCTGCAGACCTCACTGCTCCTAGGATGCTGCCTGACCTGCCACACTTTTTGACTCTCATCTCTAACATGTGCATCCTCACTTTCTCATAGAATCCACACAGTCCGGAAGTAGGTCAGTCGGCCCATCAAATCCACACCAACTCTCCGAACAGCACCCCATCCGGACTCACCGCTCTCCCCTCCCCTAAGGGGAGGTTTAAGACTGGTATTATAAAGAAGGGACTTCTCATATGTGCAGCAGAAAGTGGGGTTCGACAGTATTGTAGAGGTAGAAGTGTGAGTCATGAGGTCAGAATAAATGAGGGAAAAAAATGAAAGGTCTTTCTTCGCTTTTTATTTTTATTTTGTTTGTGTAACCAGCACTCAAATTATATGAAGATGGAGGGCAACTTCTCAAAAACCTTGAAAATTCAATAGTAAGGATGGCCAAGGATTATCTTCCAATTTTAGAGTGTTTCTCTCCCACATTTGCTGCTATTTGATAGAACAGCAAGAGGTTAAGAAAGGCAGCATAGTTGACTGAGTGAGTTGACAGAGTAGCCTTTTGTACGGATTAAAGATGCCATTCATTCAGTCATGGGTAGACTTTTGCCAGGTACAGGTGGGGGGTGGTCTATCTGGTGGAGAGGCTGTCTGCTGAGGATCATCCATTGCCAGGTCTAGGAGATCCCCTCCATTAGATATGGGGGCAGGAAGAAAGTGGCTACAAGAGGAGAGGAGGGATCAGGAAGGTATGAGAGGTGTGGAAGGGAAGAGGAGGCTTCAAGTGGGGTGTGAGTGATGAGATTTCAGGGGGTTGGAGAAGAAGAGAGCTACAAGAGGATTATGGGGAGAGTGTTGATGTTATGTTCCCAGCTGATGGTATTACAGGACACGTCTGTTTCTAGAATTTAAAGCTAGCAGAGTACATCTTTTTGAAAACTGTTAACATGATCTGTCACTGGGATATAAGGCTACAGGATGTATTTAACAGCAGAAGAGAGGTTTTCAAAGTTAGGGAGAAGATTTGTAGCTCGGGTGCTCTTGTTGTGGTTCTGTTCGCGAGCTGGGAATTTGTGTTGCAGACGTTTCGTCCCCTGTCTAGGTGACATCCTCAGTGCTTGGGAGCCTCCTGTGAAGCGCTTCTGTGGTGTTTCCTCCAGCATTTATAGTGACTTGTATCCGCTGCTTCCGGTTGTCAGTTCCAGTGGTCCGCTGCAGTGGCCGATATATTGGGTCCAGGTCGATGTGCTTGTTGATTGAATCAGTGGATGAGTGCCATGCCTCTAGGAATTCCCTGGCTGTTTAGCTCTCGATGTTGCACTGACCTATGGAACCAATCTGAAGCCCATCTAACCTGCACTATTCCATTCTTGTCTATATGCCTATCCAATGACCATTTAAATGCCCTTAAAGTTGGCGAATCTAATACTGTTGCAAACAGTGTGTTCCAAACCCCTACTACTCTCTAAGTAAAGAAACTACCTCTGACATCTGTCCAATATCTATCACAAGGACACTTAGTTTCTGGCCACCTGCAGAATCCATCTATCACCTATCTTGTCTAAAAGCTTGAGCGGAGTGTTCATGACATGGGTGAGGATCTTTCCTGCTGTTGTTAACAGGGAAATTCCATGACAGTTTCCGCATTCAGATCGATTGCCTCTCCTTTAGTAACAACTGCTGAGTCTCTAAAGTCTGCTGGTACATCTTCATTTATCCAGATCATGATGAGAAGTTGATGCAATTGGTAATGAAGCAAGTTACCTCCAATTTTGTACATCTCAGCTGGTATTCCATTGAGAGTCAAGATTAGTGGTGCTGGAAAAGCACAGCAGTTCAGGCAGCATCCGGCTAATCTTGACTCTGAGCTCCAGCATCTGCAGTCCTCACTTTCGCCTGGTATTCCATTGTGTTCAGCGGCCTTGTCATTTTTCAAGGTTTTGATGGCTTCCTTGACTTCAAGCTAATATTTTTCTTAGGGAGTAGTCAACAGGCTGTTTTGGAATATTATAGAATCAGAGAACCCCTACAGTCTGGAAACAGGCCCTCCAGCCCAACAAGTCCACAACGACCCTCTGAAGAGTAACCCACCCAGACTCATTCTCCTACTCTATTACTCTACAATTCCCCCTGACAAATGCACCACACCCACACATCCCTGAACACTTTAGCTTGGTTAATTCATTCCAACCTGCACACCTTTAGACTGTGGGAGGAAACCGGAGAACCCAGAGGAAACCCACACAGACACGAGGGGAGAACGTGCAAACTCCACACAGACTGTCACCCAGAGGGTGGAATCAAATCGCTGGCCCCGTGAGACAGCAGTGCTAACCACTAAGCCACTGTGCCACCCTTGAGCCATCGTGGTGATGGGGTGGCAGGTGAAGACCAGCAGAAAACAAAAAAAATCCCTCCAACTCTCCCACCGCACCCACTGTCAGAACGGGCAAGAGGTTCAGTCTTGGGGGTGACCCACAGCAGCGTCAACGGCAGAATCCGATTGTTGGGAGCACTGGTGCCCCCGCTAGTGCCTTCACAAGTTGCAGGTCAACATGAACCTGCGCTCACATTTGAGACGGCTGACGGGCATATCCCCGGTGTGGACCCGCCAATGGGCCAGCAGGTGGGAAGAATTGCTGAAGGCCTTCCCGCACTCAGGGTAGCGGAAGGGTCATTCGCTGGTGTGGACCCACCGGTGGGCCACGACGTGGGTCAAGTGAGTGAAGCCCTTCGTGCACTCGGAGCAGCTGAATGGCCTCACCCCAGCGTGGACCAGTTCATGCCTCAATAGGTGGGAGGAATTGCTGAAGGCCTCCCCGCACTCAGGGCAGGAGAACGGCCTCTCCCCAGTGTGACTCTGCCGATGAGTCTCCAATACAGACAGGACATGGAATCCTTTCCTGCAGTCGCCACACTTCCATGGTTTCTCAATGTGGCGGGGTTTCTCGGGTTTCTCCATCGCCAAAGCTTCAGCCGCACACAAATGTGTACACAGCCCCTCCCCACCATGAATTCCTCTTTCCAGACTGTATAAATGTTTCAGGCTCCATACTCAGTGCACTGCAACAGTAGGGTCTCTCATCCAGTCCCACTGATGGTGGAAAAATACTAAAACAGGAACCAAAAAGCTTTGCTCCTTCTCACAGAATCATAATCGAAAATTGTTGTGATTTGAAAGTGAGGACTGCAGACATTGGAAAGTCAGAGTCAAAAAAGCATGGTATGGGAAAAGCACAGCAGGAAAGGCAGCAGCTCAGGAGCGGAAGAGTCAACATTTCGGGCACAAGACCTTCATCTGTTGGTTTTGAAACTTCCATTTCAGATCTTCAAACAATAGATGTTGGACAGAATGTTGTTGATCATATTCCCGTCAAAAGGGACGGTTTGATTTAGAAGATCTTCAAAGTGCTCTCTCCAACCGGAATTGATGTCAGCACTGCTCTTCAGGATGGCTGAACAATTTTTGCTTTTGAGAGGGGCTTTGAGATGGGCCACAAATAGCTTTAGTTGTTGGCATCGCTTGTTGTTGGATTTCCTGAGCTTTCTTCCTCCACTATTGGTTTTTCAGGTTTCGGTGCTCTTCTGGACTGCCGCTGATTGGTGGTTATTTTGTAAGGTGGTGAAAGCTTTTCTCTTTTCATCGATAAGTTATTGGAGTAGTTTGTCATTATCATCAAACCAATCCTGATGGGTTTTTATCTTGAACCCAATAGGTTCTTTGCAGGAGGTGATGATAGCAGTGTTCTTCTACAGATGGTGGGATTTGAGGCAGTTGTTCTTGAAGATTTTGTTGGAACTTCTATACATGGTTGATGCCTTGAAGGATGCCAACACTGAATTTCTTGAAAATATTCTGATTTTGGTGTTTCCTTTTGAGCCGAATCTTCATTCTCATGGTGGACGAGATGAGTCGATGGTCTGCCCAGCACTCGTCGGCACCAGTAACAGCTCTTGTTATCAGTACATCTTGTTGGTCCCATGATGTAGTCGATGAGATGCCAGTGTTTGGGGTGTGGATGCTGCCAGGAGATTTTTTGTCTGTTTTTCTGACGAAATAGGGTGCTTGTAATCACCAGAGTGGGTTCAGCACATGTGGTGAGGAGGTCTGTTCTATTGGCATTGACCTCGCCAACTCCTTAATTGCTTATCATTCCAGTCCAGAGCCTATGATCTTTTCCGACTCTGGCGCTGGAGTCTCCCAAGTCTCTTGTCGTAGTTGGGAACAGAGGAAAGGACGTCATCAAGTTGGGCATAGAAGTTTAATTTTTGGAGTTCCCGGGCAACAAAGGCAGTTCTCCTCTCTGGTCGGTCTGAGTTTGGGTTATCTTTCAGAGTTCGTATATTCCAGATTCCAAATTTCATAGCTTCATTTCTCAATGTTTTTCGATCGCATGGCGATGATCTCTTTGGATGTGGCTTTCCAGACAGGATGGGGTGAAGCAGGCTATTTTTAGGGCACCTCTTCTAGCCATCTCCTAGTTTAGGGTGAGCAGAGTGAATCCAAAATAGGGCTGCTCAGACGTGAATACTGCAACCAAACAACTTTCCTGCTTCTGTCCAAAAGTTGAGCGACTGAATCAACTTTTCACTGCTTTCCTGCCGGTTCTTGACTAGGAACTTTCAGCCATCGCATTGCCTGCTCTCGTCGCTCTCCCCCGCTTGCCAAAAGACTTGAAGTGATCCACAGAACGAAGATGCCTGTGCGTGTATTTGTTTAATATGTACGTGATTATGCACTCCAAGAAGCACACAGCACTTCACAAATCAATCAACTGATTCCAATGGCATGGAAACCACGATGATTGGAGCTGATAGATTTGTTGCAGCCTTCATTCGCCTTCACACACGTTGAGTTCGGACTAACTTTGTCTCCCTGTTCCACCGTTGAGGTCTTGGTTGGACTGTTTTTCATCAGGGACCTTACCGCCATACCAGAAGCATAGCTCCAGACGGCATCGTTCACGAGATCTCAGGACCACACAAGCTACTCCACAATGACAAGGTGACAATCACGGAGAGATATCCACTTTTTACATGCTCAAAACAACTAGAAAAGTTAGGTTCTGAACTACCTTCTTGAAATGTATAATGTTTTGCTATTATGTGATGAGCTGAATTGTGGAAAACAGTCATTTTAGCATTAAAGTAATTTGCAGTCTCTGAGCAATTGTGATCTTGAGCCACAACACATTTTTGTCCTATAAAGCAGCTAAACCAGCTGGTTTTTATTCTGAAACCTTTGCTGGACTCAAGGAGTTCAACTTGGCTCATTTAAGTACCTACCCACATATTGCATTTTGGCTGACAACACAACCATTTTGACAATTTCCTATGACCGATTCCAATACATGTTTCTCAAAACTTCCTTTTCTCATAGTAGATTTGATCCTAAGCACCTTCTTCTCAGTAGATTCCTTGTTCTTTCATTTTTGCATCGACTCTTTCACTAACAGCAAACTCCCTCCACTGCAGAGTTTTTTGACAAGTTAGCAAATATTTTCCGTTTAAATTTGAAGTCAGTTTCACACTTCAATTGCTTTCTTGTGTACAGTCTACTCTGTGACTATGTCTCACATGTTTGTAACACAGACTGTACCGCTTGCTTTATCCTTTGCCCAGTAGTTAAAAAGTAAAGCATTCTTGTGTGGATTGAAAACATGAGGTTGACTGCAAGTATAGCACATTTGAGCTTGTAAAGGACTGACTTACACACTGAGAAAAGCAAAAAAAAAAAAAAAAATTGGGGGGCCACAAAAATGGTGTTGGCTTATATGCCATATCAAGTTTGTGTTGAAATCTACAGTATAAAAATGTATAATCTTGGCACAAGGAAGCATCTGAAAGCTAACTGTGGATGTTCCATCATATCTTCCCATAAGGAAAACTCTGCATGATAAGAAGAGCACGCAAATCTAACTAAGGAGGTTCTGCAATGAATCCGTCATTATTTTGACAATATACAGAGTCAGCTTAATCTGATCAAGGTTTTCAACTGTATAATGTTGAAGTTAAATCTATACTTTTAATGTTTAGGAAATTCATAAATCATTAATATTTTTTCGTAACTTAAATATTCAAAGTCTTTGATTCACAGAATTAGATGTCCTGCTTTTGTCTTTTTGATACACTTAATTAACAAAATTACATTAAATTATATTCATACTTAATATGATATCAGTTTTGGTAGAAGTACATATATGACCACAGTAATTTTCAAGTTAAAATTGCTGATCCAACCTCTGTACCTGAGTAGGACTTTCCAGCGTGTAAATATGCTCTCCATGATTATTATAAAATTTAACAGCAGCATTTTTCACTACTGGAAGACTTCCCGACTCATAAAGTTGACTCTCTTTTTCCATGCCTGCTACAGCAAGTAAGTTCCCCTGGCTGCTCCACTGTACAACTGCATCTAGAATAATAAGGTAGACAATAAAAGAATTACCACAATAAACTGACAAAGTACATCATTTAAGTTTTCAAAAATACAAACAATTGTTGCATAACTCAAAAGAAGTATTTAAATGCTAGGTGTCATTTAATAAGTTCTTTATGTATTGAACAATAGACCTGAAACCTGTGGAAGGAAGGAGTTATTAATTATTATATACAGAAAGCATTCATTGAAGTAATTGCATATGAAATACACAACTTATGTATGCAAAAATGCTTAAGTTTCACATAAAATCTCAAACTTATTCCATCTGTGAGGCAGTCGAAGTACATGGTTACCAGGGTCCTGTACTCTTCATCCAGCCATAACCTCCTTGTCTACACCCAAATAGCTGAGAGGACTGGCTCCATAAAAGCCAACTCAGAAATCAAAACATGTGAATATCAGAAGGGAAGAGGGAAGAACCACTCTCAATGATTTCATATATAATTTCGATACAGATAGCCTGCAACTAAAACGAAAAGTTTGAATCCATGATAACAATACAAATTGCTGGAAAAGCTCAACATGTGGAAAAGCTCAGCATCATCAATGGAAATAAATCAGAGTTAATGTTTTGGGTCCTCAGTTTGAACCTACGTACTGCTGTGCTTGTAACTACTTCAACTGTTCATTCTGATGCATTTATAAAACTTTAAAACAAGGTTCTGGCTTAATATTTTTGTAGCAGGCCAAGCCTCTCCAACCGCCCAGATATATTCCCTGTACCTGACAAAGCGATCTGACAACTACTACTTTTCAGTGCAAAAGTGTTGTTGCCACAGTTTCACTTGCAATCATGCCGATTATAAAGCCACCACTCCAGCAGTCAAATTACTGCAGATGATAAAGTCCCTTACAGCTTCTATTCAAAAATCAATTCATGACTTATATGTTGTGTAACATATTGTTCAACATTTCACTGTTGAAATCTGTCTCTGTTGTTAAATCATGTTCTTAAGGATTCACTCCATCTGCCTCTGTTTCATCCTTATGGTATTTAAAAAGCATTTATTGCTCATCCCTCGTGGCTATTGAGAATGTGTTGATGAGCTGCCTTCTTGAATTATCGTTGTCAATGTGCTGTACATAGAGTTACAACACAGTTATGGAGGAATTTGAAGCAAAGATACTTAAAGAAGGCCCATATTTTTCCACATTACGATGGTGATTGACTTGTAAGGGAACTTGCAGTGCATGGGAATCCCATGTATCTGATGCCCTCGTCCTTCGTTTGTGGGTTTGGAAGGTTCTGGTTGAGGAACTTTAGGGAACAGGTTCAATTCCAGACTGTGTGTGGAGTTTGCACATCTTTGGGTTTCGTCCAAAGATGGGCGGCACGGTGGCACAGTGGTTAGCACTGCTGCCTCACAGCGCCAGAGACCCGGGTTCAATTCCCGACTCAGGCGACTGACTGTGTGGAGTTTGCACGTTCTCCCCGTGTCTGCGTGGGTTTCCTTCGGGTGCTCCGGTTTCCTCCCACAGTCCAAAGATGTGCGGGTCAGGTGAATTTGCCATGCTAAATTGCCCGTAGTGTTAGGTTAAAGGGGTAAATGTAGGGGTATGGGTGGGTTGCGCTTCGGCGGGTCGGTGTGGACTTGTTGGGCCGAAGGGCCTGTTTCCACACTGTAAGTAATCTAATGTGCAAGTTAGGTGGACTGGCTACGTTGAGTTGCCCATAGTGTCCTGGGATGTGTAAGTTAGAGAACTATGAATGGGAAATGTAGGATTACAGGGATAGGGTACTGGAGGGCGAGCTTGGGAGGGATGCTCTTCGGAGAGTCTACTTGTGGACTAGTTGGACCAAATGGCCCGTTTCCAACTGTAGGGATTCTATGCAAAAGCTGACTGCTCAGTACCAAGGTTCAGGCCATCTGCTCAATGCTGGAGAGGATCTCACAGTGTGATGGGTAGGATCCAATCATTGTTGTTTTGGTCAACCAATGTCATGGGCAGAAGGAAAGAAGTCTTGCACGGCCAGTAATCTATTTGATCTATTCATTGGATGTGATCTTCACTGATTTGGCCAATACTTATTGGTATCCCTATTAGCCCTTCAAAAGCGGGTGGTAAGATGCCTACTTGAACCACTGGAATCTGTTCAGTGTAGGTATAACTAGAATGTTTTTAGAAATGGAGTCCCAGGATTTTGACCCTTAAAGTGGCACAAAAGGAACAGCAATATATTTCCAAGTCAGAATGATGCATGGCTTGAAGAGAACCTCAAAGTTTGGGTGAAGATTTGTAGCTCGGGTGCTCGTTGTTGTGGTTCTGTTCGCCAAGCTGGAAATTTTTGTTGCAAACGTTTCATCCCCTGTCTAGATGACATCCTCAGCTATACCGGCCACTACAGCGGACAGCTGAAACTGACAACCGGAAGCAGCAGGGACAGGCCACTATAAATGCCGGAGGAAACACCACAGAAGCGCTTCACAGGAGGCTCCCAAGCACTGAGGATGTCACCTAGACAGGGGACGAAACATTTGCAACAAAAATTTCCAGCTCGGCGAACAGAACCACAACATTGAAGAGAACCCGTAGACCATGGTGTCCCCATCTCTCTGCTGCCATCTTCAATTTTGATGGAGAGCAAATCTATTTGGGGGCAGGCAGGAATATGGATTAATTAGATCAGCAATAATTTTGTTGAATAGCAGAATGAGAGCAAGACACTAAATCCTGCTCCTAATTCATATGCTCACATGTAGATTAATCGCCAGTCACACCTTATGACACTGGTGCTCCCTTGCCAGTACAGGATGCCTCCAAGTTCACATTGGCCTGACGTCTAAATCCAATCCAGCACAGTGGCTCAGTGGATAGCATTGCTGCCTCACACAGTCAGGGACCAGTTTGATTCCACCCTCGGGTGACTGTCTGTGTGGAGGCTGCACATTCTCACTGTGTCTGTCAGTGTTTCCTTCCAGGTGCTCTGGCTTCCTCCCACAGTCCAAATTTCCCACAGTGTTCAGGGATGTGCAGGATGGGTGAGTTAGCCATGGAAAATGCAGGGTTACTGGATAGGATAGGAGGTGGTGGGTCTGGGTGGGATGCACTCCAGAGCGTCAGTTTGAACTTGATGGGCCAATTGGCCTGTTTCCACGCTGTAGAGATTTTTTGAATCTATTTTACTACAAATAAGGCATGGTGATCATTATGAGATATTTTAATTTAGGGACTTTATGAGCAGTTTATCTTTTTTTTCAGGCTAACTGCTTAGAACAGCATAATCTGCAGCCAACCAGACAGCAGACTATTTTAGACCTTGTTCTGTAGAATTAATTAATTATACCAAAGTGAAGAGGGTAGCAGCAACCATAATATGATTGAATTTTACAATTAGTTTGAGGGAGAGAAGTGTGGTTCTGAGACTTTTATCAGATATATATGAGGGCAACAGAACTGGTATAGTGAACTGGGAAATTAGCTTAAAGAATAGATAAAGAGAGATAGTGGCAGACACTTAAGGAGATAATTCATAATAACCAGAACAGATACATTCCAAAGAGTAACAAAGATTCACCCACCAACCATGGTTAATTGGAAAGATTCAAGATTCAAACTTAAAAATAGCATACAGTGCAAATACTGGTGGCAGCTCAGAAGATTGGACATTAAAAACGACCAACCAAAAAATGAATAAAAGGAAAATTAGAGCACGAGAGGAGGTTAGTCAGAAATATAAAAACAGAAAATTGGCTACGTAAAAATATTGAAAAGAGGAAAGTTAACAAAGTGATCTGAAATTTATCTGAAGAATAAGTAAGTATTTTGCATCCGTTTCCACTGCAGGTAACACCCCAGAAGCAGCCACAAATCAGGAAATGGAAGGTGACGAGATGTCAGGAATGTCATAATCACTGAATCCCCAGTGTGGAAACAGGTCGTTTGGCCCAACAAGTCCACACCAACCATCTAATGAGTATCCTACCCCAGAGTTGTCCCCTATTCTATCCTTGTAACTCTGCAATTTCCTGTGGTTATTGCACCTAATCTACACATCCCTGAACACTATGGAGAATTTAGCATGGCCAATCCACCTAAACAGGGACATCTTTGGACTGTGGGAGGAAACCAGAATACCTGAAGGAAACCCATGCAGACATGGGGAGAACATGTAAACTGCACAGAGACAGTCATCTAAGGTTGGGATCAAACCTTTGCACTGTGACGCAGCAGTGTCAACCACCGAGCCATTCCAGAATTAGTACGGGACAAATTATTTGAGCTGCAAGCTGAAAAGTATCTAGGTCCTGTTGGATTTCAACCAAAGGACTTTAAAAAGTGGTTAGAAAGATATTGGTTTTAACTTCCAAATTTCTCTTATATCAATAAAGGTCCCATTAAATTGGCAGCTAGTAAATGATGATAAAGACATAGAATATGCAAAGTTGTAGGAAAGAAACTGCAACCATATTTGTAACCATGGAAATGGTCAGCTCAGAGAAAAAAAATGAGAGGCAAACTGTGTAGTGATTGTAATGAGGTCAGCCAGATAGACCTCAGAATAAGAGTTCCCTGATTGGGTCTGTTAATCTGGTCCAATCAGGGAGCCCCAACTGACAGATATTAAAGGTGCATCTCTGGCCAAACTGTCCATAAACAGGTTCAGGTAGCAGGCCGTGGAGGGGGTCATTAGGGCCGACTGACTGCCCCTCTTCCACGGTTACATTAGGGCCGGGGTGTCCTTGGAAAGGAGCACGCGGTGTCCACCAACACCCTGGAGTTGTTCAGGGAGAGGTGGGCGCCGCAGGGAGTGGAGTGTATTATTTCCCTCTCCAATTCGATTTAATCTCTGCCCTCCCCTTCACTGTCTGCTCGCACAGCATTGCCCTTTGATGAGAAGAGCACTTCTTGTCACTGGCCACTCGGGTGTTTCTTTTCTTCCAGGTAGTGGAAATTTGAATAAAGATTTGTGCACCTTGTGTCTCACACCTGCACACACACATGGGTGCTGGGGGAAAAAAAATAAGCACTACCGCAGTTAGGCAGTAGTGTGGGGGTTAAGGGAAAAAAACTGTAAAAAAAATATAAGAGATGCATTCCTGGCCAAACTGGCCATAAACAGGTCCAGGCAGCAGGCTGTGGAGGGGGTCATTAGGGCCGACTGCCTGCCCCTCTTCCGTGGTTACGTTAGAGCCCGGGTGTCTCTGGAAAAGGAGCACGCGGTGTCCACCAACACCCTGGAATTGTTCAGGGAGAGGTGGGCGCCACAGGGAATGGAGTGCATTATTTTCCTCTCCAACTCTATCTTGATTTGATCCCTGCCCTGCCCCTCACTGTTTGATCACACAGCATTGCCCTTTGATGACACAGCATTGCCCTTTGATGTGAAGGGCACTGCTTATCACAGGCCACTCGGGTATTTCCTTTCTTCCTGGTGGTGGAAATTTGAATAAAGATTCATGCACCTTGTGTCTTTCACTGTGTCTCACACATGCTTGGGTGCTGGGGAAAAAATAAGCACTACCACAGTTAGGCGGTAGTGTGGGGGTAAAAAGAAGAAAAAAATAGAAAAAAAGAATAAAAAAGATAACCAGGAGCGTCAGAGGTTCTGTTCACTCTAAGAGCTGGCTCTGAGGGACCTGGATTAAGGACTCTCCATGTGTAAATAAAGGGCGACTTGGTAAGAAAAAAAAAAGAAATAAAAGGAGTATCCCTGGCCAAACTGGCCATAAACAGGTCCAGCAGGCAATGGAGGGGGTAGTTAGGGCCAACTTCCTGCCCCTTTTCCGCGATTATGTTAGAGCCCGGGTGTCTCTGGAGAAGGAGCACGCAGTGTCCACCAACACCCTGGAGATGTTCAGGGAGAGGTGGGCGCCGCAGGGAATGGAGTGTATTAGTTCCCCGTCCAATTCTATTTTGATTTAACCCCTGCCCTGCCTTTCACTGTTTGATCACACAGCATTGCCCTTTGATGTGAAGGGCACTGCTTGTCACTGCCCACGCGGGTGTTTCCTTTCTTCCTGGTGGTGGAAATTTGAGTAAAGATTTGTGCACCTTGTATCTTTCACGGTGTCTCACACCTGCACACACCTGCTGAGAAAAAAATAAGCACTACTGCATTTAGGCGGTGGTGTGGGGTAAAAAAAAAGAACAGAAGTGTCAAACATCCTGTTAAAAAAATAAAAAAGGAGTATCAAAGGTTCTGCTCACTCAGAGCTGGCTCAGTATCGAGATCTCTCCACATTTCAATAGAGGGTGACTTGGTGACGGGATACTCGCCTCTGTTGAGTCATTTCAGTGATAACAAGAGAAAGCATACCCCCGAAGAAATTCGCTTACAACTGTCATCTGGGGTAAATAGTTCTGGCAATATTCCTTTATTTGGAACGTTTGACTTGTTTGAACCTGCCAGTATGTGGAAGGAATGCAATATCTTTCTGGGCAAATGACACTGGGACAGATGAAAACCAAAAGGCAATTCCTCTGACAGCTTGTGGACCCACAGCTTTTTCAATTATTAGGAGCCTGGACACCCCTGCCAGTCTGACCAAGCATGGGGAATACCACCTGAGTGAAAGCAATTCCATAGCCTCACTCAGGACACTCAGTGTGGGCAGCACGGTGGCTCAGTGGTTAGCAGTGCTGCCTCACAGCGACAGGGATCCAGGTTAAAGTCCCACCTCCAGCGATTGTCTGTGTGGAGTTCGCACATTCTCCCAATGTCTACATGGGTTTCGTCTGGGTGCTCCGGGTTCTTCCCACAATCCAAAGATGTGCATGTTAGGTGAACTGGCCATGCTAAATTGCCTATAATGTTAGGTGCGTTAGTCAGAGCTAAAATATAGGGTAGGGGAATAGGTCTGGATGGATTACTCTTCAGAGAGTCAGTGTGGACTTGTTGGGCCGAAGGGCCTGTTTCCATACTATAGGGAATCTAATCTAATCTAATCATATCCTGAACACAGGGACTTTAATTCAGCCCACTGCAAAACCCCAAAACAAAGCCAAGGCTCAGCCATACAGTTAAAACTTTCTTCAGAATCCGGGTCAGCAAGCTATTGCAATTGTTGCCAGTATGTGGACTCCAGACAGCAAGAGAATCACACTAAATCTAAATTTAAAAATCACACAACACCAAGTTATTGTCCAACAGGTTTAATTGGAAGCACACTAGCTAGTGTGCTTCCAATTAAACCTGTTGGACTATAACCTGGTGTTGTGTGATTTTTAACTTTGTACACCCCAGTCCAACACCGGCATCTCCGAATCATAGATCTAAATTGAATGAGAGAACTCATAGGCTGGTACCCAGGAGAGTGCACAACCTGGAAAGTCCACCGACATCTGGTTTGGAACAGTTAAATTGCATCGCATCATCCAAATTAAAATCAAAGTAAATGTCTGATTAAATGGTCACCTGATTCTAATGGATGTTGATACCACTGCTTCTGTTTCCGTGATTGCAGAACCAGTCTTTAACAAAATTCTGGACTCCAACCTTTACGTTTGTGCAAGACCTCAGCTAGACTATGAACCCATTACAGTTTAAGGTTAAAAGTTTGGTTGTTGTTGTTGTGTTGCCATAATCTTACCAGACCATAGGACTGCTCTCTCATTAGAGAGAGAAGGGATTGGTGGTGATTTACCCTGAGGGCCACCATACCTCAGGTGAGGGAAGACATTGAGAAGGAGAGTCCTTCATGGTAACCTCAAAACAGTGATGGGAATTGAACGCACACTATTGGTATCACACTGCTCTATAAACCAACAATCCAGCCAACTGAACCGAACCAATTCCCACACATTTGGTTCCGGTCTCATATGAGGGGCAAGATGGTTATCATTGATTGTTACCCCGAATGACCTACTTGGGCTCCAGAGTCGAAAAGACCGGGTTGCATGTGTTGTAAGATAAAGTGAGGGTGATCAAAGTTGTGAACAGAAGATCAGTGAAACAGTGTCACCTGCCATACAGCCTCAGACTTGTTCCTTCAGTCACTGTTGCAGATGTCAGACTGGCCTTCTTGAGAATGAACCCATGGAAAGCCCAGCCCAAGCTCGATGGGTTGAGAAAGATTCACTTAGATTGGCTCCACATATTTTGCTTAGAAAATGTCTGCCTAATTGAAGTCTTAATTAAATACTTGAGTGTTTTTCATGAAGGTCGAGACACTATCAAAGGAGTCAAAGCCACCTTGCATGTTGACCAGGAAGCAATTCCACGATTCTGCAAAGCATGTGCAGTGCCAATTGCCTTCAAGGCAAAAGTAGAGGCAGAAATCAGAACGGTAGAAAGCAAACGAATCATCAAACCAGTCTAGTTTATGGAATGGATAGCACTGGTCGTACAGATTGTGAAGCTCAACTGGTCAGTTAATCTTTGTGGGATTTTAAACTGTAAACCGCTCTTCACAGCTAGATAAATACCCAATCCAATAAGGCAGTCTTGAAGGTGGATATGAGCCATATATACTTACAATTGTGATTAGATGAGGACTTCCAGAAGTTTGCTACATTAATATGCATTAATAGTTTATACCAATGTACAGCACTGCAATTTGGTGTATCTGCAACCTATAGGGACCATGGAGAACATTTTGCAAGGTTTACCTCAGGTTGCTATTTATCTAGATGACATGCTAATAACTGGGAACACTAATAAGGAGCACTGAGAGAATGTGGATATAGTCCACAGATATTTTTCCCAAGTGGGCACATGCCTTAGAAGGGAAAAACGCGTGTTCCAGGCACCCCGAATGACCTACTTGGGCTCCAGAGTCGACAAGACCGGGTTGCATCTGTTGGAAGATAAAGTGAGGACGATCAAAAGTGTGAACAGAAGATCAGTGAAACAGTAATACCAGCCATGACAGCATTGGATGTACCTGTTCCCTCAGTCACTGCTGCAGACACCAGATTGGCCTTCTTGAGAGTGAACCCATGGAAAGCGACTGGCCCAGATGGATTCCCCGGCTGTGCATTTAGATCCTATGTGAACCAGCTTTGTTGACATCTTTAAACTCTCCTTGCCAGGATCTGAAGTCTCCACCTGCTACAAGAAGACCACCATCCTGGTACCAAAGAAAACATATGTAATGTGCCTCAATGACGACTGCCCACTGGTTCTCACCTCCATAATTATGAAGTGCTTCAAGACGTTAGTTGTGACTCATATCAACTCAAGCCTCCCAGCCTACCTCGATCCCTTGCAATTTGCCTACCAGCACAACAGGCCTACAGCAGACACCATCCCCCCAGCCCTACACTCATCCCTGGAACATTTGGATAATAAGGATACCTACATCAGGTTTCTATTTATTGACTACAGCTCTGCCTTCAACATTATAATCCTAACCAAAATAATCTCCAAACTCCAAGACTAGGTCTCTGCTCCACCCTCTGCAACTGGATTCTTGACCCACAAACCGCAATCAATGAAAAGAAGCAACAACACCTCCTCCATGACAACCCTCAACGCCAGCACTCCACAAGGATATGTACGTCCCCCCGTCTACTATACTCCCTGCACACTCATGACTGTGTGGCCAAATTTCATTCGAACTCTACCTGCAAGTTTGCTGACGACTGTTCAGAGTCAGATATCAAACAATGATGTGTCAGAATAAAGGAAAGAGAGAGTGCTTGATAGCATGATATAAAGATAACAATCTCTCCGTCAACATCAGCAAAATTAAAGTGCTGATCATTGACATCCCGAAGCAAGGAGGGCATGCTCCTATTCACATTGATGGCGCTGAATGGAGGTGGATAACAGCATCAAGTTCCTGGAAGTGATGATCTGTTCTGGACCACCCACGCTAATGTGACAGTTAAGAAGGCATAACACCTTTTCTTCCTCAGGAGGCTAAGGAAATTCAGCATGTCCATAAGGACTGTCGCCAATTTTTATCAATGCAACATAGAAAGCATTCTATCTGGATGCATCACTGTTTGGTACAGCAAAAGCTCTGCCCAGGCTGTAAGAAACTGCAGCCATCCTTCTACACATTGGCTGCATCTATACTTCTTGATGCCTTAGAAAGACAGCCAACATCGAAAACCTCTCTCACCCTGGTTATGACGTCTTCCAAAGTCTTCCATCAAGCAAAAGATACAAAAGCTTAACCGCATGTACAGTATTTCTCCCGTACCCGCCAGAGTACATTTCAAGACCTACCACGGAAGCCTGAAACCATGGATAGGCACAAACTCATTCATTTAAATGGGAAATTTACCTTCCTGGCAGCGTCTGGGTTCTGGAAGGTTCCCTTTGATATGCTTGGGCTGTGGTAAACCCCAGGTAACTAAAACCGCAGATGCGGCGGTCGACCTGTACCAAAACGTTCAAAACTGGTCACGTTGGCAAGTCAAAGTTGTCAGGGAAGTGAAGAAACAGCTCTCACCTTCTAAGGTGTTGGCATACTATGATCCCAAGTGAGATCTGGTATTGAAATGCAATGCTTCCCCATACAGCATCAGGGTAGTATTAGTACAATGGAGAGGAACATCCAACAGCATACTCATCCAGGACTTTGACTAATGCAAAGTGTAAATACACCTAGATAGAGAAGGAAGGTTTGGTGGTCATATACGGAGTCAGGAAGTTACACCAATACCCTAATGGATGTAAGTTTGTAATAATAACGGACCACAGACAGGTCAATTAAAGAGGACAAAGCAGTGCCACCCATAGTTTTAGATCCGACCATTGAATTCACTCTGAAGCTAAGTGTGTAAAATTACAAGTTGGAACACAATCCAGAAGGCCAAGTAGCAAATGCGGATGCATTGAGACAACTACTATTAGCAGATACATACCGGGGCTACCATCACTGGAAGAGTCCATAACGATTTTAAATTTTCTGGACACAGGAGGAAGAGTAGGTTTAGATGGAAGAGTGGTTTGAGGAGGAGGAGGGAGAGCAGGAGATAGCAGGAAGAGGTTGAAGCATCATCAGGGAAGCAGAAATTGCAAAACAGTTGGCAATGTTAAGGGGGCGGCATCATGTTTCTCCATGCAAATTAAGCATGTGGCCAAATAAGGAAGCACTTCACCTGCTTGGGGCTGAGTTCGTGCCTGGTCTCCAGCAGTCCTCTGTCAATCAGTTTGTTCCAGCACCTTCTGCATACAAACCAATGACGTGTTCAGTTCGCGCCCCCAAATCTAATTTATATACTAAGGTGCTGGTTGAAATTTAGGGGAATGTCTTACATATTCAGAGGGGTCATAGGCCTCTTCCTCTGATGTTGCTGGTGTGAGAGGCTCAGATTGCAGCTCTTGGACTATGTAACTCCCCAGGTGCTGCTTGTACCTTTCGAAGTGAAATAAATAGTTCACAAAATTTCAAGAGAGCTTCTGCTGACGACTATGCTTGCTTACTGGGTTGCTGTTTACTGGCCTACTTGTGTCTCCTTGTCACTACAGGAACAATTCCCATCTTCTGCAGCCAGCTCAATGACATTTGCTCAAAAGAGAAAAGCAGCAGTCGACATCCCCCTGTAGGTCTTACCCTTCTCAAGGTGGTTGTGTGCCAACTTTTCCTGAAATAAGATTAACAGAAGTGATGAACGTGATGCTACAGAAGCACTTTGTGAGCATGTGTGACCATATGTGGTGGTGAACCACCCTCAGTGAGTGAGAAATGCAAGGAAAAAATTGTTTAATAGTTTCAGAGAATGAAGTGGCTGTGAACTCAAGTGCACAACATTCATGTGATGCCGAAGTTTGCAGACTGAGACTTTGAGAGATGCCTGTGCAATGACAGAGCTAGACTTAGTAATGCCCTTGCGGGTGTGTGAACTAGCAGAGAGACGGTGCTCCCTATCCTTAAGGCATGACATTTTCTTGTGACACTGCTTTCCATTCCTTTTGGTGTGAACCAATGTCAGTTTGCGATCTCAGCCCAGGCAAGAAAGGTCCAACAACATGCCTTCTATTACGGGTCACCGAAGATGAGAATAGACCTTCCTTAGGTCAATCCATACAGCAGCTTTTCAGGGCAGCATCAATAAACTTGGGAGTGAGTTTTGACCTTTGGGGAGGTATTTCTGGGCCTCAAGGGCAAACCATAATAAGCTGAGCAGAAGCTCCTGGCTTGTAGCTTCTGAAGTGGTATCCAGCTAGCCTTGTAATGCAACACCAGAATCTGTGAGACTGGAAGACCATCCAGTTGTTCATTAAGCAACGCGCGCAACATCTTGCTTTGGTGGATATGATGCCAACACAGTGCTTCAATTCAAAATAAAAATCTATGCCACTATACCCAGATCATAATAATATTATGATAACAATTTTCTAAATAATACATCTGTGACTCATACCTGAAAAGGAATAATTCATCATCTTGAATATTTAGCTCAGAACAAGGCTGTCAAATCTCTCTGGGCACAATACCCAACTACAGATTTTGCTAAAACTGTCAAGGTAACTGAGATTTGGCGGGTTTGTAGTGGGTATTTATGAAAAGGCACTCCCAGTTTTAAGTCTGTTTTAGCAAAATCTCACACTCAGCTTCCTGCAAGGTCCCCCTGTTCAAGAAGGGGAATAGAGACAATCCAGGTAATTATAGACCAGTGAGCCTTACTTTAGTTGTTGGTAAAGTGTTGGAAAAGGTTATAAGAGATACGGTTTATAATCATCTCGAAAAGAATAATTTGATTAGGGATAGTCAGCACGGTTTTGTGAAGGGTAGGTCGTGCCTCACAAACCTTATTGAATTCTTTGAGAAGGTGACCAAAGAGGTAGATGAGAGTAAACCAGTTGATGTGGTGTATATAGATTTCAGCAAGGCGTTTGATAAGGCTCCCCACAGTTGGCTATTGTGCAAGATTCGGAGGAATGGGATTATGGGAGATATAGCAGTTTGGATCAGTAATTAGCTTGCTGAAAGAAGACAGAGGGTGGTGGTTGATGGGAAATGTTCATCCTGGAGTCCAATTACCAGTGGTGTACCACATGGGTCGGTGTTGGGTCCACTGCTGTTCATCATTTTTATAAACGACCTGGATGAGGGCGTAGAAGGGTGGGTTAGTAAATTTGCAGACAACACTAAGGTCGGTGGAGTTGTGGATAGTGACGAAGGATGTTGTAGGTTACAGAGAGACATAGATAAGCTGCAGAGCTGGGCTGAGAGGTGGCAAATGGAGTTTAATGCGGACAAGTGTGAAGTGATTCACTTTGATCGGAGTAACCGGAATGCAAAGTACTTGGCTAATGGTAAGATTCTTGGTAGTGTAGATGAGCAGAGAGATCTCGGTGTCCAGGTACACAGATCCTTGAAAGTTGCCACCCAGGCTGACAGGGTTGTTAAGAAGGCATACAGTGTTTTAGCTTTTATTAATA
The DNA here is from genome assembly GCF_037043375.1 of Chiloscyllium plagiosum. NCBI lineage: Eukaryota > Metazoa > Chordata > Chondrichthyes > Orectolobiformes > Hemiscylliidae > Chiloscyllium > Chiloscyllium plagiosum. Next base: position 78,809,164 of record NW_028270148.1, read on the forward strand.
GAGGGATCGAGTTCCGGAACCATGAGGTTATACTACAGCTGTACAAAACTCTGGTACGGCCGCACTTGGAGTTTTGTGTCCAGTTCTGGTCACCACATTATAAGAAGGATGTGTAAGCTTTGGAAAAGGTGCAGAGGATATTTACTAGGATGTTGCCTGGTATGGAGGGAAGGTCTTACGAGGAAAGGCTGAGGGACTTGAGGCTGTTTTTGTTAGAGAGGAATAGGTTGAGAGGTGACTTAATACAGACATTTAAGATAATCAGAGGGTTAGATAGGGTGGACAGGGAGAACCTTTTTCCAAGTATGGTGACAGCAAGCACGAGGGGGCATAGCTTTAAATTGAGGGGTGATAGATATAGGACAGATGTCAGAGGTAGTTTCTTTACTCAGAGAGTAGTAAGGGTTTGCCTGCAACGGTAGTGGATTCGCCAACATTAAGTACATTTAAGTCGTCATTGGACAAGCATATGGACATACATGCAATAGTGTAGGTTAGATGGGTTTCAGATTGTTGCGCCGACCTGTCATACCATCGAGAGCCGAAGGGCCTGTTCTGCGCTGTAATGTTCTATGTTCTATGACTCTATATTAGGCTACCAGTTTCTCCATCTCCATCATATCAACTCTGATGATACCACCTTCCACAGGGACAGCCTCGATTACATCCACCATTTTCCTCAACTGAGCATTCCGTCATCATGATTGATAGGGCCCACAGCCATGCCTGACACATTTCCCTCTGCCCTCATGCCTTCCCACCCACAACAACAATAGGGACCGTTGTCCTCTATTTCCACCTCACCAACATCAGCATCCAAAAGGATCATAAGCCACCATTCCACCACCTCCAGTGTGATATTACCCTGCCCTCTCTTATCAACATTCCATACGATTCATTCCCTCCAGCACATTCTGATCCGCTTCTGCTCCATTCCCAACACCATCTCATACCCTCAAGGCACCCACCATGTAATCACAGAAGGTACACTACTTCCCCATTTACCTCCTCCCTCCTCACTATCCAAAGCCCCAGACATGCTGTCCAAGTGAAGCAATGGACTTCATTCAATCTAATCCATAGCATTTGGTGCCTGCCACTTCAACACATCACTATGTTCCCATGCCAGACTTTCTGTCACAGGCCTGCTGCAATGCTCCAGTGAAGCTCAGTGCAAGCTGGAGGAAGTACAGCTCATTTTTCCCCATAGGTATCTTACAAGCCTCACAACTAACATTGAATGTAACAATTTCAGAACATTAACACCTGTCACTGTGTTTCCCTCATAACCCCAGGTCCTCTTATGTTATTCTCCCAGCACAGCAAATTCATTTTTAACTACTCACTGTGAATCAAGATGTTGTCAAAAACTGCACTATACACAATGACTAACTACATTCAAGAAACCAACTTAACCACACTGACCATATGCTAAAACCTTACGCCTCAGAGACAAAGGAATCTAAACAAGTTTTTTCATCTTCCTTTGTATGGGATATTTTTCCTTAACACTGTACATGTGTGGACCTATGTTACTGTGCAAAAGCATGTGCTTGACATTGTGATTTTCTTTATTTTCCTCAGTTAATGTGTTCCTTCCTTAACTCAAGCAAATTTTGTTGATTGGTTACCTATTGTTCACAGCAAACATAGTAAAATTACTTTTTAAACTAATGCAAAACTTAATCAAAAACATTGACTAGACAGTCCACTCTTTCTCACTTTTCTTTGTTCTTACATCAGCTATGGGCAGCATTGGCAAAGCTGGTATTTGTTTACCATCCCCAGTTTCCCCTGATTGACTGGCTTTCTAAACATTTGAGATTGCTGTTGGTCTGAGTCACATGAAGGCCAAACAGGGTAAGGTTTCCTTCTATAAAAGAATGGATGGGACTTTATGACATGGACACCGTTAAATTAGCCTTTAGTTTCAGATTTTTAGTGAAATTTTAATTCAAGGTCTGTCATGGTAGGATTCAAACCAATGTCCCCAGAACATCAGCCTGATTACTAATCCAGTGATGTTACCATTACACCATCCATTCCTGGTTTAAAAAATACAGAGGAACCTCGATTATCCGGCATTCGGTTATCCGAATAGCGAATTACCCAGCAAGACTGCTCAGCTAAATTATGTCATCTGCGTTCGATTATCCGAAATTCGATTAACCAAACAAAATATTGCCTGTTCAGGCCCTTAGGTTAATTGAGCTTCTTCTGTACACATATGGATTTGAAAGTCAAAAAACGAGTAACATTGCACAAATAGAAGTTTTGAAATTTTTAATTTGGAAGAGGAAAGAGTGCTATCTAATCTTAATTATAAAGGAATTAAATAAACTTTTTGACATGTTATTCACACTTGCAAATGAAAGAAATCTTCAATACTTTTTGATGAACTCCATTTCTCACCTTTTAAACCTGAGTGGATCACAGTTGGTGACAAATCATCATAGTTGTTCATCATGCTAATATCCCCAGATGTGAAGCTAACAGTCAGCACTGGCTTGCTATTCTGAATTGGTATGGGGTATATTGTTGGGCCATCTGTAATGAAAGTACATAACCATAACTTAAATTTTAAAGGGCATGTAAAATAGCCTTTGAATGCAAGAACGATTTTTGCAACCTCTCAAAATGGTACTACCTGAGACTTTAAGTTCATTGACTTTAACAGATTCAAACAGAAACAAAGAATTTTTTTTTAATTTAGCCTAAAATGGACACAAATATAACTGCATAAAATTATTTTTAATAATTCTGCTTATTCACTTTTGAGCAAATGCTATGCAAAGTGTCAAATACTGTTGACTGAAAACTGGGAAAATCTGCTCATGGATAAATAACTTGTTAGTTCAAAACTACTGTGTGAGAGAGCATTAGTTGGTACCCTCTGCAGTATAAAATTAAATTAAAATGCTTACAAACATGAAAAATGATGATTCTGGAAATTGAAACTGTACAGCAAAGTGTTACAAAATGGGAGAATAAAACCTTGCAAGAGATATCAAAATCAACACAAAAAGGTTAGTCAGGAATAACAGTGTGACCGGGAGTTATCTATTGAAAACTCAGTGACATTATAAATGAAAAGGAGGAAATGAAGGACATTCTGCTACTTTGTATCGATATATATAGTGTAGGAAAGGATCAGCGCGCAATATTGAATCAAGGAACTTCTGAACTTCCCTCAATTTAAGGAGCATTACTTACCATTTCTTTAACATTTCAGAAAGGAGATAACACTCAATGAATTATCGACCAAATCGCTTAATGTCTTATTTCAGAAATTAATAGCATCTATAATCAGGATGACAAATACCTAGAAAACAGCAATTTAAAGATTGCCAAAATAGGGAATCCAAGACGGCGGCCATCTAAACGGATTGCTTTGCTGGGTTCTGCATCACAGTACAAGCAAAGCAGTGCTTTAACCCACCCTACTCAAACCATTTCGCGAAGTTTCAACACTGAAATAGTTGTAGAATTTTTATCAGTCCCTGTTTTGCCGAGTGGAAATGACAAAACACCGAAAAGGATCAATACGTGGAGCTCCCGCCAGAGGCATCTAATTCAGGCACGGCCGTGACTGCGGCTCCCCCTACCAATTCGATGGACCCAATTCGATGTCGCACAGCTCACAAAGTTGTGTAAAAAGCTTGAAGACAAGATCAAAGAAAAGTTTAACAGTAAGTTGGACTCGCTCTCTACCGTAATACAAAAACATGATCAGCAGCTTGAAAACCTCGGGAAGAGAGCAGATGAGGCCAGGCGCTGAACCGCAATGGCAGAGACTGCGATTGATTCATCATAAGATCAGATCCGAGCCCTTGAAATACAGGTACGTAATTCAATTGATCAAGTTGACGATCTCGACAGCAGGGGCAGGAGGAAAAATGCCCTTATCGTCAGTCTACTCGAGGGAACGGAAACCAGTGGAACTTTTCAAGAACTGGCAGCTGCAATTCCTCAACATAGAAGTCGAAATGGGTGGGTGAAAATTGAAAGAGCACACCGGGTTATGGCACGCAGGTCAGGTTTGTACCAGTGCCCTGCCCTATCTTCGTGCGGTTTCACAGCTCCAGGGACAAACAAAGAATCATGGAAACCTCCAGAACCGGGGAAAGAGCCGAAGGCTTTGGCTCACGAGGGCTTCAGGATCATGTTTTTCCAGGACTTCTCGGTGGTGGTGATCCGGAAAATAAATCCTTTGAAGGATATCGAGAAAAGATTAAGGGAACTCGGGATCCAACACTATTCAAGGTACATAGCAGTGTTTTGGTTTGCTTTCAATGGATCTGCACATCCATTCAATTCTCTACAGAAAGCAAAAACATTTGTGGACGCTTTAAATTAGATGGGACAATTTAATGGATACAGGTAATTTTTTTTATATTTAAAGAAAGTCTTGTTGGGATTTTTCTGGAACTAACCAGTGTTAAATTATACTTGGGGGTGGACATAGTCTTCACTTTTAATCCATTATTTAAAGCTATTTTTTCTCTTTTTGCTTGTGTCTGTGATGCAGCTCGAACTGGAAGGAGTTAGGAAGGTGTTTGCTAGATACCTATCTGCAAGCAGTTCAATCCCAGTTTTTGTATTCAATTGCCCTGGTTGACATATTGGCAATAGAGCAGAAGACAAGGTTTTGGGATGTGTAGGTGCCCCCTTTACGTGGAGGGTAAATTCCCCTATTCAGCTCCATTGGCACTTTATGTTTTGTTTCATTTTTTGGTTCTTGTTGTACATGGATTTTGTACATATAATTGGTAGTCCGGGTTTCCAACGGAGTGTAATTTTGCCAGAGCGGCAAGGAGAGAAGGAGTGGTGAAGCGAGGGCTGCCAGGAAGGGTGAGTTTTCCCACAGATTGCCGAGCCTTTGGCATTGATCTTTAAATTGTCATTGTCTACAGGAATAGTGCCAGAAGACTGGAAGATAGAAAATGTGGTTCCCCTGTTCAAGAAGGGGAGTAGAGACAACCCTTACTTCAGTTGTTGGTAAAGTGTTGGAAAAGGTTATAAGAGATAGGATTTATAATCATCTCGAAAAGAATAATTTGATTAGGGATAGTCAGCACAGTTTTGTGAAGGGTAGGTCGTGCCTCACAAACTTTATTGAGTTCTTTGAGAAGGTGACCAAACAGGTAGATGACAGTAAACCGGTTGATGTGGTGGATTTCAGCAAGACGTTCGATAAGGCTCCCCACAGTAGGCTATTGTACAAAATGCGGAGGAATGGGATTGTGGGAGATATAGTAGTTTGGATCAGTAATTGGCTTGCTGAAAGAAGACAGAGGGTGGTGGTTGATGGGAAATGTTCATCCTGGAGTCCAGTTACTAGTGGTGTACCGCAAGGGTCGGTGTTGGGTCCACTGTTGTTCTTCATTTTTATAAATGACCTGGATAAGGGCGTAGAAGGGTGGGTTAGTAAATTTGCAGACAACACTAAGATCGGTGAAGTTGTGGATAGTGACGAAGGATGTTGTAGGTTACAGAGAGACATAGGTAAGCTGCAGAGCTGGGTTGAGAGATGGCAAATGGAGTTTAATGCGGACAAGTGTGAGGTGATTCACTTTGATCGGAGTAACCGGAATGCAAAGTACTGGGCTAATGGTAAGATTCTTGGTAGTGTTGATGAGCAAAGAGATCTCGGTATCCAGGTACACAGATCCTTGAAAGTTGCCACCCAAACTGACAGGGTTGTTAAGAAGGCATACAGTGTTTTAGCTTTTATTAATAGAGGGATCGAGTTCCGGAACCATGAGGTTATGCTACAGCTGCACAAAATTCTGGTGCGGCTGCACTTGGAGTATTGTGTACAGTTCTGGTCACCGCATTATAAGGAGGATGTGGAAACTTTGGAAAGGTTGCAGAGGAGATTTACTAGGGTGTTGCCTGGTATGGAGGGAAAGTCTTACGAGGAAAGGCTCAGGGACTTGAGGCTGTTTTCGTTGGAGAAAAGAAAAAGGTTGAGAGGTGACTTAATAGAGACATATAAGATAATCAGAGGGTTAGATAGGGTGGACAGGGACAGCCTTTTTCCAAGTATGGTGACAGCGATTTCAGAGGTAGTTTCTTTACTCAGAGTAGTAGGGGTATGGAATGCTTTGCTTGCAACGGTAGTAGATTCGCCAACTTTAAGTACATTTAAGTCGTCACTGGACAAGCATATGGACGTACATGGAATAGTGTAGGTTAGATGGGCTTCAGATTGGTATGACAGGTCGGCGCAACATCGAGGGCCAAAGGGCCTGTACTGCGCTGTAATGTTCTATGTTCTATATAAGTTAATGGACTCCAGGTTTAAACTCTGGGCAGTTAAGGTTGTCTTTTGCCTGGCTGACTTATTTGAGGGGGAAACAATGATGTCCTCTGATCAATTAACTCAGAGGTACAAACTACCTAGCATAAACCTCTTCTGTTTTTTCCAAATCAGGGATTTCATTCAAAAAAGTACACTTCTAACCGACCCTTACAGATCTGACACAGAGAAGCACTCTGGCAGCACTCTTAATCACCTGTTAGGGGGTGACCCTTCAGACACGGTCCAGCGGTTTTATAAGGTCTGGGAGAAACAGTTGGGAGTCAAGATCTTCTCTGAGACGTGGAAGGATATATGGGAAAGTGCAAGAAAGATTTTAATTTGTAACAGGACCTATGCCCTACAGCTGAAGATTCTCCACAGGGTCCATCTAGGCCCAGATCCCCTCTCAAAATTCAAAGTGGGAGTATCCTCAACATGTCCCAAATGCAAAACGACTAAGGGCATTCTCACTCATTGCATTTGGTCCTGCCACAGACTCTGGACACAATGGAGCGCTGTGGTAGGTACAAAAGAGAGGTTTTTGGGGACAGAATTGGAGATGGACATGATCTCTCTTCTTCTGGGCCTGCCCAGTGTTCTTCCTTTAGACAGGCACAGGAACAAACTTTACAATATCCTTATTTTTTGTGCAAGGAAAAATATTTTGCTATATTGGGTGTCTGAAAACCCCCTGGGTCTGTCGGGTCGGCATAAGTTAATCATGGAGCATATCACTCTGGATTTTCTTATAAGTATGATACACCAAAAAATTGAGAATTTTTATAAGACACGGAGTCCCTTTTTGGATTACCTGGAACAGATTTATCTGCCACACTAATAAGGATTTTTATACAGCCATGACGGTCGTGTCCAATGAATCTAACATCCTGAGAGAAAGAATTACGAACATGTGCAAGTTAGTGCTCTCGATGATCAAGAGTTATTGTTTTGTCACTCTGAACCGTATTATATATTTATTTATTTATTCATCTAGTTGTTGCTTTTTATGTACATGTGTATTATTTTGATTTGCATTGTTTTTGGTTTAATGTAACATTAAAAAAACATTTTCAATAAAAATACACTTAGAAAATTTCCAAATGGATTTGCAAAGATAAACCACCTCTGATGAATCTAATTGAAATTTTTGAACGGTGACTAAATGAATTAATTTTAAAACTAACTGATTTTTTTTTGTTATTAAGGGATAAGAGGGAAAAATGGCATATGGAGCTAGATCACAAATAGGCCAAATCTAACCGTATACCTAAACTAACTCAAAAGGACAAAACAACCTATTATTTTTCCAATCCCAAAGATTCAAGTTATCAGTTACGATTCTAGACTTTTTTTTTCTCAAAATTCCAATGTCCCCAGTTCCGCTACCCATTCCCATGGTTATTTGTCTCCTCGGTTGACTTTTTTTCCAGCTCATAATTTTTCCCTAATCAAAAAGATCAGGATCAACTAGTAAGCTATTCCCAAATGCTAACTGTAAGCTATTCAAGGAAGGTAAAGCTTCTTTCTTTATAGAAAATTGTATACAAATACAAAAAGCTGAAAATGTGCTGGAAAAGCGCAGCAGGTCAGGCAGCATCCAAGGAGCAGGAGAATCGACGTTTCGGGAATGAGCCCTGCTCCTTGGATGCTGCCTGACCTGCTGCGCTTTTCCAGCAACACATTTCCAGCTCTGATCTTCAGCATCTGCAGTCCTCACTTTCTCCTACATATACAAAAATACATGCACATGTAAACTAGGAGCAGGATTAGGCCATTTAGCTTTCAAGCCTACTTCAACGTTTCATGTGATGTTAGCTGATCCTCTAGTTCAATGTTTTTTCTCCATACCCCTTAGCATCTATGATATCTAAAAATGTATCTCTTTCTTACTTGATTCAGTGACATGGCCTTCATGGCCTTCAGTGAAGCAGCTTTAGCTCACTCCAAAAAATGGTCTACCCTGTATCCTTTTGGAATAAGACCATCAGACATAGAATTAAAAATTAGGCCATCCAGCCCAGCAAGTCTGCTCTGCCAGTTAATCATAGCTGATAAGTTTCTCAAACTCATTCTTCTGCATTCTCCCCATAACCCTTGATCACCTTGACAATAAAGAACCAATCTATCTCTCTTTTAAATATACCCAATGACCTGGCCTACACAGACTTCTGTGGCAATTAATTCCACAGATTCACCACTCTCCAGCTCAAGAACTTTCTCCTTATCTCTGTTCTAAAGAGTCTTCCCTTTACTCTTATGTGCTTGGGTCCTCATCCCTCCTGCCAATGGAAGCATCTTCCCAATGTCCATTCTGTCCAGGCCATTCAGTATTCTGAAAGTTTCAAGGGGCAGGCAGGTAGTGCAGGAGTCATTTATGGCTATCCCCATTTCAAACGGGTTTGCTGATTTGGAAAATGTAGGGCGTGATGAACTCTCAGGAGAATGTAGCATGAACAGCCAAGCTTCTGGTATCAAGATTGGTTCTAATGCAATGAGGGGTATGTCCGGTTCCAAGCAATCGCTTGTGATAGGGAACTCTCTGGTCAGAGGCACAGATAGACATTTCTGCGGCCAGCAGCGAAAAATCAGAATGGTGTGTTGCCTCCCTGGTGCCATGATCAAGGATGTCTCATAGAGGGTACAGAATGTTCTCAAAGGGGAAGAGGGACCAGCAGGAGGTCATTGTACACATTGGCACCAACAACATAGGAAGGGAAAAGGATGAGATTCCGAAAGAATTTAGGAAGTTAGGCAGGAATTTCAAAAGGAGGTCCTCGAGGGTAGTAATATCTGGATTACTCCCGGTGCTACGAGCTAGTGAGGGTAGGAATAGGAGGATAGAGTGGATGAATACGTGGCTGAGGAGCTGATGCATAGGAGAAGAGAGTTCACATTTTTGGATCATTGGAATCTCTTCTGGGGTAGAAGTAAGATGTACGAGGATGGATTACACCTGAATTGGGAGGGATCTAATATACTGGCAGGGAGGTTTGCCTGATCTTTTTTTTTGGGGGGGGGGGGGGGGGGGGAGTGTTGGGGTACCAAGGGAAATAGTGAGGTAAAAAATGAATCTTACAGTTGGGAAAGGGAGCGAGTCAAACAATCTGGGCAGGAAGGAACAAAGCAGAGAACAAGTTAAGACTGAAAAATTAAACTGCATTTACTTCAGTGCAAGAGGCCTAACAGAGAAGGTCGATGAACTCAGGGCACGGTTAGGAACATGGGACTGTGATATCATGGCAATTACAGAAACATGACTCAGAGATGGACAGGAGAAAGTGAGGACTGCAGATGCTGGAGATCAGAGCTGAAAATGTGTTGCTGGAAAAGTGCAGCAGGTCAGGCAGCATCCAAGGAACAGGAGAATCAACGTTTCGGGCATAAGCCCTTCTTCAGGAATTTCCTGAAGAAGGGCCTATGCCCGAAACGTCGATTCTCCTGTTCCTTGGATGCTGCCTGACCTGCTGCGCTTTTCCAGCAACACATTTTCAGCTCAGAGATGGACAGGACTGGCAGCTTAACGTTCCAGGATATAAATGCTATAGGGAGAATAGAAAGGGGAAGCGAGAGAGGAGGAGGATTGGCATTTTTGGTAAGAGATAGCATTAGTGCTATACTTAGGGAGGATATTCCTGGGAACACATCCAAGGAAATTATTTGGGTGGAACTGAGAAATAAGAAAGGGATGATCACCTTAGTGGGATTGTATTACAGACTCCTTAATAGTCAGTGGGAAATTGAGAAATAAAATTTGCAAGGAAATTTCAGTTATCTGTAAGAATAATAGAGTAGTTATGGTAGGGGATTTTAACTTACCAAACATAGACTGGGACTACCAGAGTTTTAAGCGTTTAGATGGAGAGTGTGTACATGAAATTTTTCTGATTCATTATGTATATGTTCTCACACTAGAGAAGGTGAAAAACTTAACATACTCTTGTGAAATAAGGCAGGGCAGATGACTGAGTTGTCAGTGGGGGAGCACTTTGGAGGCAGCGATCATAGTTCTATTAGTTTTAAAATAGTGATGGAAAAGAATAGACAAAATCCAAAACTTGAAGGTCAAATTGGAGGAAGGCTAATTTTGACGGTATTAGGCAAGAACTTTCAAAAGCTGATTGGGGGCAGACGTTCACAGATAAAGGGACAGGTGGAAAATGGGAAGTCGTCAAAAATGAGTTAATAAGAGTTCAGAGACAGTTATATTCCAGTTAGGGTGAAAGGAAAGGCTGGTAGGTGCAGGGAATGCTGTATGATTAGAGAATCATAGAATCCCTGCAGTCTGAAACAGGCCATTCAGCCCATCAAGTCCACACAAACCTACTGAAGAGCAATCCACTCACATCCATCCCCCTACCCTATATCTTCCATGACTAACACACCTGACCTACGCATCACTGGACATTATGGAGCAATTAGCATAGCTAATCCATGTAACTTGCACATCTTTGGACTGTGGGAGGAAACTGCAAACTCCACACCAAGAGTGGAATTGAACCCGGGTCCCTGGCGCTGAGAGGCAGCAGTGCTAACCACAGCCACCACAGCTACCCTGAGATTACTACATTTGAGGTCCTATTAAAGGAAGTAATACCAGAACATTTGGGAAATCATAATTTAATCAAGCAGAGTCAGATTAGCTTGGAGAAATCTCAACCATTTTGACTTCTTGTATTTTGACTTCCAGAAATACTTTGACAAGGCACCTCACAAAAGGTGGAGTTATAAGAGCCCACAGTGTTGGATATCGTGTAATGTTATGGATAGAGAACTGGCCAATAGTCAGAAAACAGTGGGAATAGAGACTTCTTTTTCAGGTTGGAATCTGTAACCTCTGGAGTTCCACAAGATCAGTGATGGAAGTGTAACTATTTACAAATGCTTGCAATCCTTGGAACATGTATGCACTGGAGCCAAAATTTACAAGTGACAAAAACAGGAGGAAAGGCAAGTTGTAAGAGGGATACTAACAGTTTACAAAGAGGTATTGATTAAGTAAGCGAGAAAAAGTTGGTAAATGAAGTATAATGTGGGAAACTGTGAAGTTATTCATTTTGGAAGGGAGAAAAAAAAGATCAGAGTATTACTTACAATGGAGAAAAGCTGCAGAACGCTTGGTCATGGGGATGTTTGAACATGAAACACAAAGTCAGTATACAGCTACAGCAGTTAATCAGGAAGGCAATTGGAACGTTAGTCGTTATTTCAAGGGGTTGGAGTATAAGAGTAGTATTATGAAGTTGAAGGCATGTTAAGAGAGAGTGAAAGCTGTTTTGCACAGTGCTTGCAGGCACCTGTCATGTGCCTGACTGCAATCTCAGAATATACTGGAAAATTGGTGGGCGGCACGGTGGCACAGTGGTTAGCACTGCTGCCTCACAGCGCCAGAGACCCGGGTTCAATTCCCATCTCAGGCGACTGTGTGGAGTTTGCACATTCTCTCCGGTTAGGTGAATTGGCAAAGTTAAGTTGCCCATAGTGTTAGGGGCAGGGGTAAATGTAGGGGAATGGGTCTGGGTGGATGGCGGGTAGGTGTGGACTTGTTGGGCCGAAGGGCCTGTTTCCACACTGTAAGTAATCTAATATAAAAAAATTGATGAGGGCAGAGCAGTAGATGTGATCTATATGGACTTCAGTAAGGCGTTCGACAAGGTTCCCCATGGGAGACTGATTAGCAAGGTTAGATCTCATGGAATACAGGGAGAACTAGCCATTTGGATACAGAACTGGCTCAAAGGTAGAAGAGGGTTGTTTTTCAGACTGGAGGCCTGTGACCAGTGGAATGCCACAAGGATCGGTGCTGGAACCTCTATTTTTTGTCATTTACATAAATGATTTGGATGCGAGCATAAGAGGTACAGTGAGTAAGTTTGCAGATGACACCTAAATTGGGAGTGTAGTGGACAGCAAAGAGGGTTACCTCAGATTACAACAGGATCTGGACCAGATGGACCAATGGGCTCAGAAGTGGCAGATGAAGGTTAATTCAGATAAATGCGAGGTGCTGCATTTTGGGAAAGCAAATCTTAGCAGGACTTATATGCACAATGGTAAGGTCCTAGGGCGTGTTGCTGAACAAAGAGACCTTGGAGTGCAGGTTCATAGCTCCTTGAAAGTGGAGTCGCAGGTAGATAAGATAGTGAAGGAGTCGTTTGGTATGCTTTCCTTTGTTGGTCAGAGTATTGAGTACAGGAGTTGGCAGGTCATGTTGTGGCCATACAGGACATTGGCTAGGCCACTGTTGGAATATTGCATGCAGTTCTGGTCTCCTTCCTATCGGAAAGATGTTGTGAAACTTGAAAGGGTTCAGAAAAGATTTACAAGGATGTTGCCAGGGTTGGAGGATTTGAGCTATAGGGAGAGGCTGAACAGGCTGGTGCTGTTTTCCCTGGAGTGTCGGAAGCTGACGGGTGACTTTATAGAGGTTTACAAAATTATGAGGGGCATGGAAAGGGTAAATAAGCAAAGTCTTTTCCCTGGGGTTGGGGAGTCCAGAACTAGAGGGCATAGGCTTAGGGTGAGAGGGGAAAGATATAAAAGGGACCCAAGGGGCAACGTTTTCACACAGAGAGTGGTACGGGTATGGAATGAGCTGCCAGAGGAAGTGGTGGAGGCTGGTACAATTGCAACATTTAAGAGGCATTTGGATGGGTATATGAATAGGAAGGGTTTGGAGGGATATGGGCCGGGTGCTGGCAGGTGGGACTAGATAGGGTTGGGATATCTGGTCGGCATGGACGGGTTGGACCGAAGGGTCGGTTTCCATGCTGAACGTCTCTGTGACTCTATTATTTTGGGTCAGTTTCACTACTGAGACACGTGGCATAGGTCGAGAAATAGTGAGATGGTCTGTAATACAATTAAAGAAATTAGCATAGACAAAGAGGAAGTTCTGAGTACTCTAGTAGACTTAAAAGTAGATACATCTCCAGGGCAGGAACAAGTGTATCCCAGTTTGAGTGAGGCAAAGGAGGAAATAGCAGAGTTGCCCACAAAGCTTTTCAATTCCACACAGAACATAGAACACTAGAGTACAGGAGTGGGACCTTCAGCCCATGATGTTGTACTAAACATGATGCCAAATTAAACCAGTCCCTTCTGACTGCCATATCTCTCTATTCCTTGCATTTTCATGTACTTATCCAGAAGTTCTTTAAATACCCCTATCATATCTGCCTCCATCTGGCAGCGAGAGGTGCTGGAGGAGAGTAAATTTGGTAGCATTATTCAATAAGGGTACATGTGCCATTATTAGTTTAACAGCCAGGTGGTTATGCTGGAACTACATAAAATATTGGTTACAGTGTTGCGCATAGTTCTGGAATCCACATTACAGCACTGCAAAGAGCCTCAGAGGGAATTTACCAGGATGTTGCCTGTGTTCAAGACTTCCAGTTATGGAGACAGATTGGATTGTCTGGGAATGTGTTCCTTAGAACAAAGGAGTTTGACAGGGGACATGAGATAAATAAAATCATGAGGCAGGCGGGAGAAACCATTCCCCCTTTTGGAGGGACCAATGACTAGGGGTTATAGATTCAAGATTTAAAGGAGACATCAGGGGTGGTGGAATCTGCAACTCATTGTCTGTATCGTGGCAGAGGCAGAAACCCTTATCACATTTAGTAGTATATGGATGTGCATTTGCCAGTCTTGGAAAATGGGATTAGAGGAGTTAAGTGGTTGTTTTCAGCCATCACAAATGTTATGGTCTGAAAGGCTTACTTCTGCACTGCAGATCTCTATGACACCTCACTGGACACACTGTCCACAACAACATCAGCACGGCAGATGCTTCACCGTGATTCCACCTGCTGCTCCATTCCGAATTGCAATTAGCGAGTAGCTGCAGCTGGACATACTTTCTCTATGTGGTCTCCAGGGATACACTGAAGCAATTTCAATCCATCCAATATTTAACTGGAAGGAATCACAAGTCAAGCAGTACTAAATATCTGGTAAGTAGCATGAAAATCTAACCTCAATGGAGAAGTGGAGGCAAATAGAACTGAGCTGGTGAAGCACGCACATGAAATCCAACACAGCTTTTGGAAGTATCACTGTAGGACAGCATGTAGATGAGAAATAGGAGGACAGTGCAAAGGATAGATCCTCAGGAGCACCTGAGAAACATGCCAAAAAGTCACTGAAAGATATTCTGGCTACAATTAGATAATTAAAAATGGAACAAGATGGCAGCAGTTCTACATAGCTGCATGACAGTGGTTTAATTGATTGATTGATATATTGTCACATGTACAGAGATACAGTGAAAAGCTTTATCTATGACCAGTACAAGCAGATCATAGTAAGAAGGAAGTACAGATAAAAAAGACTTAGAGTCATACAGGTCACACTACAAAAAAGGTTGCGTGCTAAGCAAGGTCAGAGTTAGCAAGATCAGCATTATTTTTGGCTAGAGAATCCATTCTTCTATCTAATAATGGCTGGGAAGAAGCTATTACTGAACCTGTTGATGCGCGTGTTCAGGTTTCTGTATCTTCTGCCTGGTGGGCAGCACGGGTGGCACAGTGGTTAGAACTGCTACCTCACAGCGCCAGAGACCCGGGTGCAATTCCCGCCTCAGGTGACTGACTTGTGTGGAGTTTGCACATTCTCCCCGTGTCTGCGTGGGTTTCCTCCGGGTGCTCTGGTTTCCTCCCACAGTCCAAAATTGTGTAGGTTAGGTGAATTGGCCATGGTAAATTGCCCATAGTGTTAGGTGCATGCGTAGGGGAATGGGTCTGGGTGGGTGCGCTTCGGCGGGTTGTGTTGACTTGTTGAGCCGAAAGGCCCGTTTCCACACTATAAGTAATCTAACCTAATCTAATCATTACCGGGGTGCGATTGAGGATCTAAAATCTGGATTTAGACTGTTGTCAGGAGCAACCATTTAATGCATGCTTTTACTAACTACAAAATGGCTTCTTAATGCAAGTAAGGAGAGCCAGGAGGGGGCACGAGAAAGGCTTGGCAGAACGGATTAGGGAGAACACAAAGGCATTTTACACTTATGTGAGGAATAAGAGAATGGTCAAAGAAAGAGTAGGGCTGATCAGGGATAGCATAGGGAATGTGTGTGTGGAGTCTGAGGAGGTAGGGGAAGCCTAAATGAGTTTTTTGCTTCTGTCTTTACGAAAGAAACGAACTTTGTAGTGAATGAAACCTTTGAAGAGCAGGTGTGCATGCTGGAATGGATAGAGATAGAGGAGGCTGATGTGCTGAAAATTTTGTCAAACATTAAGATTGACAAGTCGCCAGGCCCGGACCAGATTTGTCCTCGGCTGCTTTGGGAAACGAGAAATGCAATTGCATCGCCACTTGCGAAGATCTTTGCATCCTCGCTCTCCACTGGAGTCGTATCTGAGGACTGGAAAGAGGCAAATGTAATTCCTCTCTTCAAGAAAGGAAATAGGGAAATCCCCAGTAATTACAAACCAGTAAGTCTCACATCTGTCGTCTGCAAGGTGTTAGATAGGATTCTGAGGGATAGGATTTATGACCATCTGGAAGAGCACGGCTTGACTAAATGCAGTCAACACAGCTTTGTGAGGGGCAGGTCATGCCTCACAAACCTTATCGAGTTCTTTGAGGATGTGACTAGAAAAGTTGATGAGGGTCGAGCTGTGGATGTGGTGTATATGGACTTCAGCAAGGCATTTGATAAGGTTCCCCATGGTAGGCTCATTCAGAAGGTCAGGAGGAATGGAATACAGGGGAACTTAGCTGTCTGGATACAGAATTGGCTGGCCAACAGAAGACAGCGAGTGGTAGTAGAAGGAAAATATTCTGCCTGGAAGTCTGTATTGAGTGGTGTTACACAGGGCTCTGTCCTTGGGCCTCTATTGTTTGTAATTTTTATTAATGACTTGGATGAGGGGATTGAAGAATGGGTCAGCAAGTTTGCAGATAACACAAAGGTTGGAGGTGTCGTTGACAGTATAGAGGGCTGTTGTAGGCTGCAGCGGGACATTGACAGGATGCAGAGATGGGCTGAGAGGTGGTAGATGGAGTTCAACCTGGATAAATGCGAGGTGATGCATTTTGGAAGGTCGAATTTGAAAGCTAAGTACAGGATTAAGGATAGGATTCTTGGCAGTGTGGAGGAACAGAGGGATCTTGATGTGCATGTACATAGATCCCTTAAAATGGCCACCCAAGTGGATAGGGTTAAGAATTCATATAGTGTTTTGGCTTTCATTAACAGGGGGATTGAGTTTAAGACTCGTGAGATCTTGTTGCAGCTCTATAAAACTTTGGTTAGACTGCACTTGGAATACTGTGTCCAGTTCTGGTTGTCCTATTAAAGGAAAGATGTGGATGCTTTGAAGAGGGTTCAGAGGAGGTTTACCAGGATGCTGCCTGGACTGGAGGGCTTATCTTATGAACAGAGGTTGACTGAGCTCGAACTTTTTTCATTGGAGAAAAGGAGGAGGAGAGGGGACCTAATTGAGGTATACAAGATAATGAGACGCATAGATAGAGTCGATAGGCACAGACTTATTTCCCAGAGCAGAAATGCCTAACACGAGGGGTCATAGTTTTAAGCTGGTTGGAGGAAAGTATAGGGGGGATGTCAGAGGCGGGTTCTTTACACAGAGAGTTGTGAGAGCATGGAATGCGTTGCCAGCAGCAGTTGTGGAAGCAAGGTCATTGGGGACATTTAAGAGACTATTGGACATGCATATGGTCACAGAAATTTGAGGGTGCATACATGAGGATCAGTGGTCAGCACAACATCGTGGGGTTGAAGGGCCTGTTCTGTGCTGTACTGTTCTATGTAACATAAAATATCATAACAAAATGGCTTCTAGGAGCAATGGCATCTAACTCTACTGAAAACTGCATCCCTGAACTAATTGAAAGAGATTAGCAAACAATGCCCTGTTCATAGTGTGAATTAACTAAGCAAGATATGATGATTAGATTAGATTCCCTACAGTGTGGAAACAGGCCCTTCGGCCCAACAAGTCCACACCGACCCTCTGAAGAGCAACCCACCCAGACCCATTCCCCTACATTTATCCCTGCACCTAGCACTACAGACAATTTAATATGGTCAATTCACCTAATCTGCACTTCTTTGGACTGTGGGAGGAAACCGGAGTACCTGGAGGAAACCTCATGCAAACTCCACACAGACAGTTGCACGAGGCCGGAATTGAACCCAGGCCCCTGGCGCTGTGCGGCAGCAGTGCTAACCACTGAGCCACTGTGGAAGCCCTATATGACATTATTAAAGTATCCGAGGTGGCCTTGTAGACACAGGTGGAGAGAGATAAAAACGTGCAAACAAGTCAGTTCCCAGGAAAAATCACTGGCTTAATTTCATGCCTTTTTGTCATTTTATTTCATTTTATTGGATTAAGTTTGAAATTAAGGCTGTTCTGTTTGTTAAGAGACCTATAAAAGTTTCTTGTGTTTTAAGATTGTGCGCAGCTTTTCCAGAGTACACAGAGGTGCTTAACCCGCGTTGCTGGATAACCTATGCCTGGTGTCTTAATAAATTGTTAAAACTTGCTAAAACAGGCTAGTGTTTATTTCACCAATTGCGGAACCTGTGAGACCGACCCCCCCCCCCCCCCCTTACAGGTTCATATGGTGTCTGTGACTCTGATACGGCACGGACGGATTGTGGAAAGCAGCGTAACAGCCTCAAGTCCTCCACTATTGAGTGTTTAGGAATCGGCCACCCAGATGTGAATTGTTCAAATCCGTCTGGATTTCATCTCATTCAAGTAGTGGTTGACCTGACCCCTTTCTGTCTATCATCTCAGTCCAGCCCGTAACATAGCGGTCTCGGTAAGATGGAGGGTCAGGGACCCTAGATAAAGGGAAAAAAGAAAAGATAATTAAAGGGAAAAAAAGATAAAAGATAGGATCGAAGATCCTACGAAGTTGGGATCTTCCATTAGCAGATCGGGGATCTGTAAGCAGAGTTGGGAACTCTGGTTCGGCTGGATGGGCATTATTTAAATTCCTTCCTGATGAAGGGCTTTTGCGCGATACGTCGATTTTCCTGCGCCTTGAATGCTGCCTGACCTGCTGTACTTTTCCAGCATCACTCTGGTCTAAACTCTGGTTTCCAGCATCTGCAGGCCTCACTTTTGCCATAATTTAAATTGGTACTTAAATTGTTCGGTGAGATAAGGAAGTATCGCTATACATTAAAACAGGATTATCGAGCCTTAAGGAAAGGGTCAGTGAAAGTTGTGGAAGTCGGTAGATTGTTGTGTGTTTACGGCTGTTAAATAGTAGAAGTTTTGCGTCTGGACTATAAAAAGATTGTTTAAGATGGGTAATATTGTATGTATAAAATGTTTCCAGAGAAATCCGATAGCCTGCGGAAGCTTTTGGTGCCTTAAAAAAAGACATTAGGTGATGAGCAGTGGCCTCTAGCTGGCCCTAAAATGTATTCAATTGATTAAATCAGCCCAGCAATGATTTGGCAATTAATTAGACTGTGGCGGCAATTCTGTGACAAAAGCCACAAAGAATCAGTTTTGCACTCATGTCAGGACACTACCACCAAATTGGAAATTGAATTTACTAAAAATAGAACGTAGAACATAGAATAATACAGCACAAAACAGGACCTTTGGCTGTCGATGTTGCGCCAACCTGTGAACTATTCTATGCTCATCCCCCTGCACTAACCCATCATCATCCATGTGCTTATTCAAGGATGGTTTAAAACTCCATAATGTAGCTGAGTTAACCAAATTGGCAGGTAGAGCATTCCACGCCCTTACCACTCTGAGTGAAGAACCTGCACCTGACATCTGCCTTAAATCTATCACCCCTCAATTTGTAGTCCTGCCCCCTCGTACAAGCTGACATCTTCATCCTGGGAAAAAGACTTTCACTGTCTACCCTATCTAATCCTCTGATCATCTTGCATGTCTCTATCAAATCCCCTCTTAGCTATCTTCTTTCCAATAAGAACATATCCAACTATCTTAGCCTTTCCTCATAACAGCCTACCTCCAGACCAAGCAACATCCTGGTAAATCTCCTCTGCACCTTTTCAAATACTTCCACATTGTTCCTGTAATGGGGCAACCAGAACTGTACACAATATTCCAAGTGCGGCCGCACTAGCGTATTGTATTGTTGCAGCATGGCATTGCGGCTCCAGAACTCAATTCCTCCACCAATGAAACCTAACACACTGTATGCCTTCTTAAGAGGACTATCAACCTGTGTGGCAGCTTTCATGGATCTATGTTCATGGACTCCAAGATCCTTCTGCACATCCACACTACCAAGAATCTTTCCATTGACCCAGTACTCTGCTTTCCTGTTATTCTTCCCAAAGTGAATAACCTCACATTTAGCTGCATTGAACTCCATTTGCAACCACTCAGCCCAGTTCTGCAGTTTATCCAAGTCTCCCTGCAACCTGTGACATTCTTCCACACTGTCTACTACTCCACCGACTTTAGTGTCACCTGCAAACTTACTAACCCATCCACCTTTGCCTGCAAAACAATCATTTATAAAAATGACAAACAGCAGTGGTCCCAAAACAGATGTTTGCTGCACACCACTGGTAACCGGAATCCATGCTGAATATTTTCCATCAACCACCACTCACTGCCATCTTTCAGAAAGCCAGTTTCTAATCCAAACTGCTAAATCACCCTCAATCCCATGCCTCTGCATTTCTCCAGCAGTCTACCAAGTGGAACCTTATCAAAAGGCTTTACTGAAGTGAATGTACACAACGTCAACTGCTCTATCCTCATCTATATGCTTGCTCACCTTCTCAAAAAAACTCAGTTTTGTGAGACATGATCTACCCTTGACGAAACCATGTTGACAATCTGAAATCAAATTGTTGCTTATGAGATTATCATAAATCATATCTCCTATAGTCCTTTCCTAAACCTTTTCTACAACAGAAGTAAGGCTCACTAGTCTATAATTACCTGGGTCATCTTTCCTGCCCTTCTTGAACAAGGGCACATTTGCAATCCTCCAGACATAGAGTCATAGAGATGTATAGCATGGAAACAGACCCTTCAGTCCAACCTGTCCATTCCGACCAGATATCTCAACCCAATCTAGTCCCACCTGTCAGCACCCGGCCCATATCCCTACAAACCCTTCCTGTTCATGTACCCATCCAAATTAATCTTAAACATTGCAATTGTACAGCCTCCACCACATCCTCTGGCAGCTCATTCCATTCACATAGCACCCTCTGTGTGAAAGAATTGCCCCTTAGGTCTCTTTTATATCTTTTCCCTCTCACCCTAAACCTATGCCCTCTAGTTCTGGACTCCCCGACTCTAGGGAAAAGACTTTGTCTAGTTATCCTATCCATGCCCCTCATAATTTTGTAAACCTCTATGAAGTCATTCCTCAGACTCCATCGCTCGAGCGAAAACAGCCCCAGCCTGTTCAACCACTCCCTATAGCTCAAATCCTCCAACCCTGGCAACATCCTTGTAAATCTTTTCTGAACCCTTTCAAGAACCCTCCATTTTGCCAGAGCGGCGAGGAGAGAAGGAGTGGTGAACTGAGGGCTGCCAGGAAGGGTGAGTTTTCCCGCATTAAAAGGGACTTACCTCGGGAGTCGGGCCTCCATTTTGCCAGAGCGCCGAGAAGAGAAGGAGTGGTGAAGCGAGGGCTGCCAGGAAGGGTGAGGTTTCCCGCATTAAAAGGGACTTACCTCAGGAGTCAGGCCTCCATTTGCCAAGAGGTGCGAGGGAGGAGTGAAGGACTTCTGGGAAGTCATATATTTGTGCGGTTGCGTTACCCAAAACACTACTCGGGTTGTGACTCCCACCCATTCTCCTCCTCGAACCAAAAAAAAGGACCTGTGCGCCAGATTAGTAAGATAACAAGTTTTTTTTTATTCCTTATTTTTTTAACAGTCTCTTTGGGAATTTAGAATAGTGGGAATGGGAGGTTAGGGCAGTTGCATGTTCCTCCTGCAGAACGTGGGAGGTAAGGGTCACCACTAGTGTCCCTGCTGACTACACCTGTGGCAAGTGCACCCAACGCCAGCTCCTCGAAAACCGCGTCAGGGAACTGGAGCTGGAGCTGGATGAACTTCGGATCATTCGGGAGGTAGAGGGGGTTATTGAGAGGAGTTAAAGGGAGGTAGTCACTCCTAAGGTACAAGAAAAAGGCAAATGGGTTACAGTCAGGGGACGGAAAGGGAACCAGCAGGCAGTGCAGGGATCCCCTGTGGCCATTCCCCTCAACAATAAGTATACCGTTTTGGATACTGTTGGGGGGCACGACATACCAGGGGAAAGCAGTGGGGTACAGGGCTCTGGCACAGAGTCTGTCCATGCTGCTCAGAAGGGGAAGAGCAGCAGAGCAGTAGTCACTGGGGACTCCATAGTTAGGGGGACAGATAGGAGGTTTTGTGGGGATGAGAGACTCTCACAGTTGGTGTGTTGCCTCCCAGGTGCCAAGGTTCATGATGTCTCTGATCGTGTTTTTGGGATCCTTAAGGGGGAGTGGGAGCAGCACCAAGTCGTGGTCTACACGGGCACGAACAATATAGGTAGGAAGAGAGATGGGGATTTAAGGCAGAAATTCAGGGAGCTAGGATGGAAGCTTAGAGCTAGGACAAACAGAGTTGTTGTCTCTGGTTTGTTGCCTGTGCCACGTGCTAGTGAAGCAAGGAATAGGGAGAGAGAGGAGTTGAACACGTGACTATAGGGATGGTGCAGGAGGGAGGGTTTTGGATTCTTGGATAATTGGGACTCTTTCTGGGGTAGGTGGGACCTCTACAAGCAGGATGGACTTCATCTGAACCAGAGGGGTACCAATATCCTGGGGGGAGGGAAATTCACTAAAGCTATTTAGGCAGGTTTAAACTAATCCAGCAGGGAGATGGGAACCAAAATTGTAGTTCGAGTATAGAAAAGATTGAGAGTAGGGAGGTCCAAAATCAAGTTTCAGGGACGCAAGATGGCACCGGCAAGCAAGAAGTTGGTTTGAAGTGTGTCTACTTCAATGCCAGGAGCATCCAAAATAAGGTGGGTGAACTTGCAGCATGGGTTGGTACCTGGGACTTCAATGTTGTGGCCATTTCGGAGACATGGTGAGAGCAGGGAGAGGAATGGTTGTTGCAGGTTTCAGGATTTAAATGTTTCAGCAAGAACAGAGAAGATGGGAAAAGAGGGGAGGTGTGGCATTGTTGATCAAGGACAGAATTACAGTTGCAGAAAGAATGTTTGGGGACTCGTCAACTGAGGTAGTATGGGCTGAAGTTAGAAACAGGAAAGGAGAGGTCACCCTGTTGGGAGTTTTCTATAGGCCTCCAAATAGTTCCAGAGATGTAGAGGAAAGGATAGCAAAGATCAATCTAGATAGGAGTGAGAGAGACAGGGTAGATGTCATGGGAGACTTCAACTTTCCAAATATTGACTGGGAAAACTATAGTACGAGTTTTTTAGATGGGTCAGTTTTTGTCCAGTGTGTGCAGGAGGGCTTCCTGACACAGTATGTAGACAGACCAACAAGGGGCGAAGCCACTTTAGATTTGGTACTGTGTAATGAGCCCAGCCAGGTGTTAGACTTGGAAGTAGATGAGCACTTTGGTGATCACAATTCTGTTATGTTTATTTTAGTGATAGAAAGGGATAGGTGTATACCACTGGGCAAGAGTTACAGCTGGGGGAAAGGCAATTACGATGCAATTAGGCAAGATATAGGAAGCATAGGATGGGGAAGGAAACTGCAGGGGATAAGCACATTAGAAATGTGGAGCTTATTCAAGGAAAAGCTACTGTGTGTCCTAGATGAGCATGTACCTGTCAGGCAGGGAGGAAGCTGTAGACTGCGGGAGCCATGGTTTTATGAAGGAAGTGGAATCTCTGGTCAAGAGGAAGAAGGCGGCTTATGTTAGGATGAGATGTGAAGGCTGAGTTAGGGCACTTGGGGGTTACAAGGTAGCAAGGAAAGACCTGAAGAGAGAGCTCAGAAGAGCCAGGAGGAGACAGGAGAAGTTGTTGGCGGACAGGATCAGGGAAAACCATAAGGCTTTCTGCAGGTATTTAAGGAATAAAAGAATGACAACAGTAAGGTTAGGGCCAATCAAGGATAGTAATGGGAAGTTGTGTGTGGAGTCAGAGGAGATAGGGGAAGCACTAAATCAATATTTTTCGACAGTATTCACTCTAGAAAGCGACAATGTTGTCGCAGAGATTACTGAGATACAGGCTACTAGACTAGGTGTGATTGAGATTCACAAGGAAGAGGTATGAGAAATCCTGCAGAGTTTGAAAATAGATAAGTCCCCTGGGCCGGATGGGATTTATCCTAGGATACTCTGGGAAGCCAGGGAGCAGATTGCTCAGCCTTTGGCATTGATCTTTAAATCGTCATTGACTACAGGAACAGTGCCAGAAAATGGAGGATAGCAAATGTGGTTCCCCTGTTCAAGAAGGGGAGTAGAGACAATCCAGGTAATTATAGACCAGTGAGCCTTACTTCAGTTGTTGGTAAAGTGTTGGAAAAGGTTATAAGAGATAGGATTTATAATCATCTCGAAAAGAATAATTTGATTAGGGATAGTCAGTACAGTTTTGTGAAGGGTAGGTCGTGCCTCACAAACCTTATTGAGTTCTTTGAGAAGGTGACCAAAGAGGTAAATGAGAGTAAACTAGTTGATGTGGTGTATATGGATTTCAGCAAGGCATTCGATAAGGCTCCCCACAAAATGGCTATTGTACAAAATGTGGAGGAATGGGATTGTGGGAGATATAGCAGTTTGGATCAGTAATTGGCTTGCTGAAAGAAGACAGAGGGTGGTTGTTGATGGGAAATGTTCATCCTGGAGTCCAGTTACTAATGGTGTACCTCAAGGGTCGGTGTTGGGTCCATTGCTGTTCGTCATACCTGGATGAGGGCGTAGAAGGGTGGGTTAGTAAATTTGCAGACAACACTAAGGTCAGTGGAGTTGTGGATAGTGACGAAGGATGTTGTAGGTTACAGAGAGACATAGATAAGCTGCAGAGCTGGGCTGAAAGGTGGCAAATGGAGTTTAATGCGGACAAATGTGAGGTGATTCACTTTGATCGGAGTAACCAGAATGCAAAGTACTGGGCTAATGGTAAGATTCTTGGTAGTGTTGATGAGCAGAGAGATCTCGGTATCCAGGTACACAGATCCTTGAAAGTTGCCACCCAAGTTGACAGGGTTGTTAAGTGTTTTAGCTTTTATTAATAGAGGGATCGAGTTCCAGAACCATGAGGTTATGCTACAGCTGTACAAAACTCTGGTGCGGTCGCACTTGGAGTATTGTGTACAGTTCTGGTCACCGCATTATAAGGAGGATGTGGAAACTTTGGAAAGGGTGCAGAGGAGATTTACTAGGATGTTGCCTGGTATGGAGGGAAGGTCTTACGAGGAAAGGCTGAGGGACTTGAAGCTGTTTTTGTTAGAGAGGAAAAGGTTGAGAGGTGACTTAATACAGACATTTAAGATAATCAGAGGGTTAGATAGGGTGGACATGGAGAACCTTTTTCCAAGTATGGTGACAGCGAGCACAAGGGGGCATAGCTTTAAATTGAGGGGTGATAGATTTTGGACAGATGTCAGAGGTAGTTTCTTTACTCAGAGAGTAGTAAGGGTATGGAATACTTTGCCTGCAACGGTAGTAGATTCACCAATTTTAAGTACATTTAAGTCGTCATTGAACAATTATATGGACGTACATGGAATAGTATAGGTTAGATGGGCTTCAGATTGGTATGACAGGTCAGCGCAACATCGAGGGCCGAAGGGCCTGTTCTGCGCTGTTATGTTCTGTGTTCTTAAATTTCACAACATCTTTCAGATAGGAAGGAGACCAGAATTGCACGCAATATTCCAACAGTGGCCTAACCAATGTCCTGTACAGCCACAACATGACTTCCCAACTCCTGTACCCAATACTCTGACCAATAAAGGAAAGCATACCAAACACCTTCTTCACTATCCTATCTACCTGCGACTCCACTTTCAAGGAGCTATAAACCTGCACTCCATGGTCTCTTTGTTCAGCAACACTCCCTAGGACCTTACCACTAAGTGTATAAGTCCTGCTAAGATTTGCTTTCCCAAAATTCAGCACCTCACATTTATCTGAATTAAACTCCATCTGCCACTTTTCAGCCTATTGGCCCATCTGGTCCAGATCCTGTTGCAATCTGAGGTAACCCTCTTCGCTGTCCACTACACCTCCAATTTTGGTGTCAGCTGCAAACTTACTAACTGCACCTCTTATGCTCGCATCCAAACATTTATGAAAATGACAAAAAGTAGAGGACCCAGCACCGATCCTTGTGGCACTCCACTGGTCACAGGCCTCCAGTCTGAAAACCAACCCACACCACCACCCTCGGTCTTCTACCTTTGAGCCAGTTCTGTATCCAAATGGCTAGTTCTCCCTGTATTCCATGAGCTCTAACCTTGCTAATCAGTCTTCCATGGGAAAACCTTGTCGAACACCTTACTGAAGTCCATATAGATCACATCTACTGCTCTGCCCTCATCAATCTTCTTTGTTACTTCTTCAAAACTCTCAATCAAGTTTGTGAGACATGATTTCCCACGCACAAAGCCATGTTGACTATTCCTTATCAGTCCTTGGCTTTCCAAATACATGCAGCATCTAGGGAACAGGAGAATCGACGTTTCGGGCATTAGCCCTTCCTCAGGGAAGGGCTAATGCCCGAAACGTCGATTCTCCTGTTCCCTAGATGCTGCCTGACCTGCTGCGCTTCTCCAGCAACACATTTCCATCTCTGATCTCCAGCATCTGCAGACGTCATTTTCTTTCCAAATACATGTACAACCTGTCCCTGAGGATTCCCTCCAACAACCTGCCCACCACTGAGGACAGGCTCACCGGTCTATAGTTCCCTGGCTTGTCTTTACCACCCTTCTTAAACAGTGGCACACGTTTGCCAACCTCCAGTCTTCTGGCACCTCACCTGAGACTATCGATGATATAAATATCTAAGCAAGAGTCCTGCAGTACTAAACCTGCAGACAATGACTATTCAAATATCAAAGCCAAAGATTTCGTTATCTCCTCCCTAACTTCCCAGAGAATCCTCAGATAAATCCCATCCGGCCCAGGGGACCTGTCTACTTTCACTCCTTCTAGAATTGATAACACCTCTTTGGAACTAACCTCGATCCTTTCTAGTCTAATATCTCGTATTTCATTCTTCTCCTCTACAATATTCTCATTTTCCTGAGTGAAAACTGATGAGACATGTTCGTTGAGCACCTCTCCGATCTCCACAGGGTCCACACTCAACTTCCCGCTTCTGTCTTTGACTGACCCTATTCCTACTCTAGTCATCCTTTTATTCCACACATACCTATAGAAAGCTTTAGAGCTCTCCTTTATTCGACCTGCTAAAAACTGCTTATGTCCTTTATTTGCTCTTCTTAACTCTCTCTTTAAATCCTTCCTAGCTAATTTGTAACTCTCCATCGCTGCATCTGAACCATCTTGTCTCATCAACACATCAGCCTCCTTGTTCTGCTTAACAAGAGATACAATTTCTTTCATAAACCACGGTTCCTTTACCTTATCACTTCCTCCCTGCCTGACAGGGAAATACCTATCAAGGACACGCAGTATCTGTTCCTTAAACCAGCTCCACATTTCCATTGTCTGCATCCCCTGCATTTTGCTACACCATTCTAGGCATCCTAATTCTTGCCTAATCGCATTATAATTGCCCTTGCCCCCTCAATAACTTTTGACCTGTGGCATTACCTATTCCTTTCTATCGCTAAACTAAACGTAACTGAATTATGGTCACTCTCTCCAAAGTGCTCACCTACAACTAAATCAAACACCTGGCCTGGTTCATTACCAAGCACCAAATCCAGTGTGGCCTCCTCTCTTGTCGGCCTTTCAACATACTGTTCCTTGCAGCTTGCAGAGAGTTTAACCCTTTCAGATTCAGTCCGGATGCACATTTGCTTGTTGGTGATTGAATGTTGTGTTTTGTTGCCTGGAGTTCGAGATCGGGACTGTTTTGGATTTGATTTGCATTTTGGAAATTTAACATGATTTCTTTTAAGGTTAAGGATCCTTCAATGATTATGAAATGAAATATTAACCCCCTTACAAACCATGACTGCCCTACTGTCAATTTCTAACTAATCTCTTTTATCCTGACATGAAAGCCAACTTTATTCAATTTCAAAACAATTTAATACAGAGGAAGACAACATTGTAAACTTTTTTTTGTTTCAGACGCATTTGTTTTCACTTAATTTTAAGACTGCTGTGTTTCATTGGTGATAATAATGTACCAGTCATAGCTTTATTGAGGGAGTCCCCTCCATCAATGACAATTGAAGTTTCAGTTCAACATTCGGTTGTGATAAATCATGTAACAAAATTAACATCCTATGGTTAATATCTGTGTCTTTAGATTTGGCCATTATTCGTGCATTAGAAGTTTTTGTTACCATGTGAGTAGACAAGCCCTATTAAGGCAGCTGCAGTCACTTCACAACCTATAGTATTGTAAATGAGCAATGACTAGTCAGGACCGCTAAAGGAACCTAATCTTGGATTTAAATTAAAGGACTACAATTGTAATTATAGTGGATTTCAAAGTTGGAAAAGTTCTGAGGCAAAGTATAGAATTATACATAAATACAGAAACATCAGGGATTAAGGCATTACATCTTCACATTTCAAATCTGAAACTCTGGCATTAGAGAAAGCACATAAAGTGTTCAATTGATACCAAATTTCCTATATCCACTTTATATTTCTATATACAGCAGCCTGATAATCACTGATAATTGTTGTTTTGCTAATTTCTGCAAAACATGTTGTTTTGCTAATTTCTGAGTTATCTGTTTAGGGATATACAAAAAAAAGCTTGAAACATATCAACCTATTTTGTTTAATTTGGGCCAAGAAAGATACTGCTGAACTAAGGACTAGGTATGTGAGTTCAGACAGGAGGGTTAGGAAGGAAGAAACATTTAACTTATGTCTTATCACACAGATATAAAATTATGAGGTACCAAAATTAGCTGCCAGCCTATAGATTTACCTGTTGGTTTAATCAGAGAACTTCTAACAACTATTTACAAAGGGAGCATCAACAGCATCATAAACTAACTTTTGATCACAAAGAAAATTCACTTGAGTTATTAGTGCCTGACTACTTATTACCTCTTTGAAAATGACAACAGTCAACAAAACAAGAAACAATACAATTATTAACTAATGATAAAATAACGTATACAAGTTACAGAAAGGATCTAGAGATGCAAGTGGACTCTTACTTTTTAGAATTACTATACATATGTCAACATAGTAAAAATTGAGTTAACAGGTGTCAGAACAGCATCAATAATTTCACCAGTTCATGCAACAGTACCCTAAAGCCTGGATCTGTACACACCAATTTTACATTTCCACACCATACAGTTTAACATTAAAATAATATTGACAGCATTAAATAATTCAAAACTGTAACAAACCTACAATATTTGTTTGGAGAAGTCACAACTCAAGACATCTTAAAGTGTTTAACTGTAATACTTGGTATTGCCTTAGTACAGACTTAGAGAGTGAAAGTTAACTTCAGCAGAGATGAAAAACGAACAATATCAAATTAACCACCAGCTGTACACTCTGCCCAATTTGTTTCTTACAAAGTTGACCAAAGTTGAATTTTGCCCCATGCATTTCCAAATATCCTTTCTGCATATTTTTCAAAATAAAATGATCATTAAAGTTCCTTTTTAATCTTTTAGTCCACATCCAATTTAAAAATAAAAGGGCAAAAGGAACAGTTTAAGTTATGTCATTTCAAAACGTTAATTTACTTAAAAACAGCCTTAAGTGTTCTGAATGATGTGTCTTTGTCAAACTTTGTGAAACTGCCTTAACTATATTAGAACTATACCTGCAACTAGTTTATTTCACATGGGACAGGCTTACAGCCATTCTCAAAGAGGGTGTTAATTTTGAAAAAAGAAATGCATAGCTTTAAAAGGAATTTGTTTTGTTGTATTTAGCAGCCATATTGTATTAGCCCGAATCACAAAATCAAAATTAATTGGCAGGATCGTTGGTTTTATTCCTTTACCTGTCTCATTGCCTCATGGTTAATTTGAAGCATGGCTGCATTAATTTGTTGTTAACTATAGAATGGGAAGATACCTTACTGGCCAGTATAAGGAATTCTGCATGTGATTGTGGGATAGAGATATGTGTAGCAGATGCAACTCCCAAAAGCTGGGAGGTGACTGTGAATGGGTATATGAAAAATAAAACGGACATGAGAAACAGTGTGAGGCCACTAAGGTTGAGGAATATACAAATAGGGTTAAAGCAACAATGCTGTAAAATAAAGACTTAGGCTCGGGATTCTGAGTGGAATCTATGTCTGGCAATATGACCCTTTTTTTGAGAATGGGGGTTTTGTTCCTGGATACCCGCTGAGCCCCTAACATCTCCTGATTGTCCCCAGCACACCAGCCACTTATTACAAACCTCTCCTTCTTTTGAAAATGAAGCATCCAGTCTTCATAGCCGATATCATGGTGATGAGTGGTCTGCACCATCCTAAACCAGGTCCCATCCCAGGAATTAGAGTAATGTTAATGAAGCATGCCCCTTACCGCAAGACCAAACCTGCTCATTTTGCTCAATATGTCCAAGGGCGATACGAATATAAATGCAGTGAAATGCTGGGATTAGCCTGAAGACGAATGGCTTGTGTTACAGTACTGAAAGATGTGACTCTCTCTTCGGAAGTGATATATAATTGAACAATAAACAAGAAGCTCAATTACCGTTATTTAACCCTATGCTTTTGCAATGTTTTCCAGCTGGAGTCACTGACATGATCCAGACCAACAATACAAACCAGTCCACGAGTTTCTAGTCACAAATGAGATGAGCGGTGGTTTTCTATTGGGATGGGCAGAACCATACTGAACCACAATGCAAGTTATAGGTAAAACAGATTATATCTAGTGCCCTCCCGATCCCAAATACCAAACGCCAGCCCTAATATGGTTGGTTGGAAACAGGATACCCACTAGAGGCGGAGGAGAAAGTGAGGTCTGCAGACGCTGGAGATCAAAGCTGAAACTTTATTGCTGGAACAGCACAGCAGGTCAGGCAGCATCTAGGGAACAGAAGATTCGACGTTTCGGGCACATGCCCTTCTCCACTAGAGGCGGAACCTACCTCAGGTGCCCACCCGACAACCACTGCTGAGCAACCTTTTCCTGAGGGGACCCTGAAAATGGGGATAGGCAGACCCCAGCATTTTACCTTTGAGACTGGGAACAAGACAGTAAAATCCCCCAGGGACAAATGGCTAGTCCTTGCTTTAACTTTTGTAATGTGGCCACTGGGGAGTGATGTGTCTTTAATGTTACCTTTGAGCTGACAAAGGGAATCAACATGCTTTCGTCCTAGCAAAAGGAAAATCTACTAATATACACTGACTCTTCATTATGCTCTTAGTAGGATCCACAATTTTAGAGCCTTGTGGAAACATTGAAGATTTTTAATGCCCAAGGGGCAGCGTTATAGTACGGCTGTTTGTCCAATCAATCTGGCAACTATCAAGATGTTCGGCTCGTGCCAAGGAAACTGATACTGTTTCCAAAGTACTGGGCAAGTAGGTGCAGCTGCCAAGCAGGCAGCCTTACACCCCAAATTTCTCATGCCCAGCAAAACCTGGTCAGACACAGGATAAGAACGGGTATGCCAGACCTGGGTAAGGTACAGAAATCACAGGGGAAGCCCCTGCAGAAGAGCACAAACTATGGACTCAAATAGGGTACTTTCTCGATACTCAAACCAGAATGTGGGTGACCCCTAGCGGAAAGGTTTGTGTTCCTTCTTTGCTGCTGCCTATTTTAATTGATTTTGTGTATTTTGCATACACATGGACAATGAGGAAACGGCTTATACTTAATTACAATGATTAGATTAGATTATAATTTGGAGATGCCGGTGTTGGACTGGGGTGTACAAAGTTAAAAATCACACACACCAGGTTATAGTCCAACAGGTTTAATTGGAAACACACTAGCTTTCAGAACGACGCTCCTTCATCAGGTGATTAGATTACTTAGTGTGGAAACAGGCCCTTCGGCCCAACAAGTCCACACCAACCCGCCGAAGCGCAACCCACCCAGACCCGTTCTCCTACATTTACCCCTTTACCTAACACTATGGGCAATTTAGCATGGCCAATTCACCTAACCTGCACATTTTTGGACTGTGGGAGGAAACTGGAGCACCCGGAGGAAACCCACGCAGACACGGGGAGAATGTGCAAACCCCACACACCGCCCAGTGGACACTCTGCAGCCTCCAACCTCATTGGGAAGGACCCTTCCAGGTCCTCCTCATCACCTCAACTGCTGCTAAGGTCGCCGAACGTTCTGCCTGGGTTCATCTCCATCATTGCAAGTTCATCAGACGAGCCCCTTGCAAGGGGGGAGATGAAGATGATCAAACTTGTCATT
Source organism: Chiloscyllium plagiosum (assembly GCF_037043375.1). Classification (NCBI taxonomy): domain Eukaryota; kingdom Metazoa; phylum Chordata; class Chondrichthyes; order Orectolobiformes; family Hemiscylliidae; genus Chiloscyllium; species Chiloscyllium plagiosum. The sequence goes on from NW_028270148.1 coordinate 78,840,962, forward strand.
GTGGACTTGCCATTGCCAGCATTAGTGCACAAGAAGGGACAGTTTACCTGTGCGATCCTGAGCAACCAGAGAGTCTGTATCAATTATGCCGAAAAAAATACCATTGCATGCCAAGAGACTGAACATTACCAAGGATGACTGTTGCAGTGGTAAACTGCATCAAAGAGATTGAAAAGCTCATTTACAGAACAACTCTAAATGGTCTTTACCCTGTCAAGGTGTTGTGTGCCAGTTTGATTTCAGTTGTACTATGGACGATCCTGGTAAGCCTTGCCCCCAATCAAATAGATCACGTCGCAAAAAAGAAGATAGGGAAATGTTACCTTTCACTAACAATTTGTTTCTCCAAAGTGACAATAGAATATTTGGCAGGGATGAAATGGTCTGTTATGTCCTGACTTCAGCAAAAGACTCTTTGACCTCTTTTCTCCTCTTGAATCCTAACGAAGGAGTATGGATTGCTACTAAAGCGTTCACTGGACATAGCATTTCTTTTTATTATTACCTATCCCCACCTGCTAGATGCTAATGGACTTCTTCCAATAAGTCCAGAGTAGCCTATCCAAATTGTTGCAATGGTAAAGGATGAAGGTACTTATGTTAATGTGACCAAGAATATTCCCTGCTCAATGATTAAATGTGCCAGTCACGACTGCTCCCCTATCGGACCTCGCATCTCATGCGTATGCTGCGGGGAAGTGTGTGTCTTGGTTATCGCTGGTATTCAGACCCTGTGTGGAATGGATAATAGCACCCACCTTCATTTTAAGACCACTATTGGCACCCCTAAGACCATAAGACATAGGAGTGGAAGTAAGGCCATTCGGCCCATCGAGTCCACTCCGCCATTTAATCATGGTTGATGGGCATTTCAACATCTTCCCAATTGCAGGATGGAAGGAACCATTCTGGGACAATAACCATATCTCTTTCCAGAAAACTCATCGCTTTCTATTGAACAGTTTTCATCCCAAGTGCTCAGGCCATGGACTATCCATATGTTCCAGGAGTTCACAAAGCCAGGCCCGCATCTTATTGGGAAGCTCCCTCCAGCATTTATACTAAACCTGGTTACTTTTTTTAAACCAAGGCAAAGCAACCAATTTCCTTGTCCTTAATGAAATAGGTACTCCCCGCGCTGTAACTGTAGGAACACTTTTTCCGACCACGGGTTCCTGTCCAATTACCTGGTAACAGGATTGGGATTTCTCTGTCAAGTGTTCAATCTCACCTGAGTTCTGCGCAAATTGGAAGAATTCAAAGGCTTTGAGCACCACTAAGGCTCATTCTCTGGGGTATGCATTTCTTAGGTTTTTTTCTGTAGGAGGATCTGCAGGAATTATTAGCCATCAAAACCGAAATTATCCCATGCTTTCAGAATTGCACCTATTTTCCCTATGAAACCGGTACGTCCTCGATTACATACTTGCAAAGGAAGATGGAGTTTGCGCCATAGTCAAAGGCAAATGCATTATGGGGGTCACTAACCTCATCGAGACACAGGATGGGGAGATTGGGTTTTCAGTTCGTGGTACAACTGGCTGATCAATATGATTATGTATGATGCTATTGTTTTAGTTGGTCTTTTTGATGGCATTGTTAAGCATATGATTGCAAAATATTAACTTCTATTGACAGCATCGGTTCTACCCAGAAAATGCTTCTTCTCCAATCAGATGAAGATAAGGAGGTGCCATTGCCTACCCCTACTTCCTTCCTGGTAGAGGAAGAAGTGTGGCAGTTTCTGGCTTCCATTCGATTGGACTTTATGCCCTCACATCCTATGTGTGGTTATGAAATGACAAAGGGGGGAGATGAGGATCTAAAATCTGGATTTAGGTTGTTGTCAGGAGCAACCATTTAATGCACGATTTCACTAACTACAAAATGGTGTCTGAATGTAAGTAACATAAAATAACATAACAAAATTGCTTCTAGGAGCAATGGCATCTAACTCTGCCGAAAAAATGCATTCCTGAACTAATTGAAAAAGATTAGCAAACAACGCTCAGTTCATAGTATGAATTAAATAAGCAAGATATGACATTATTAAAATATCTAAGCTGGCCTTGCAGACACAGGTGGAGAGAGATAAAAACTTGCAAACAAGTCAGTTCCCAGGAAAAGTCATTGGCTTAATTTCATGTCTTTTTATCATTTTATTTCATTTTATTGGATTAATTAAGATTGTTCTATTTGTTAAGAGACCTATAAAAGTTGCTTGAGTTTTAAGATTGTGTGCAGCTTTTCCAGAGTACACAGAGGTGCTTAACCCCTACGTTGCTGGATAACCTATGTCTGGCATCGTAATAAATTGTTAAAACTTGCTGAAACAGGCCAAGCTGCTCATGTTTATTTAACCAATCGTGGAACTGAGAGGCCCCTTTTGGGGGACCAGATCTTCACAACGGGTCTTTGATGATGTTGGCAGCCTTTATGCGGCAATAAGCCATGTAAATAGAGGCCAAGGATGGAAAGTTGGCTTCCATGATAGTCTGAGCTGTGCACACCACTTTCTGTAGTTTCTTATGGTCCTGTGCAGGGTAGTCGCCACACTAGGCATTGCGTACCTGGGAGAAAGTGAGGACTGCAGAAGTTAGAGAGTGAGTCAAAAAGTGTGGCACTGGAAAAGCACAAAAATTCAGACAGCAACCGAGAAGCAGGAAAATCGATGTTTCAAGCATAAGCCATTCATCAGGAATATGGAGGGGGAAAGAAGCTAAGAGACAGACAGGGAGGTGAGGGTGGGGGGGGGGGGGAAGAAGATAGCTGGGAAGGCAATAGGTGGATGCAGGTGGGAGGTAATAGTGATAGGGCAGTGAGGAGGTGGAGCAGATAGGTGGGAAGAAAGATGGACAGGTCAGAAATGTCAAGAGAGCGGTGCCAAGTTGGAGGGCTGCATCTAAGATGAGGTGGGAGGGGGAGGGAAGATTTGGAAACTAGTGAAGTCGATGCTGATGCAGTATGGTTGAATGGTCCCAAGGTGAAAGATGAGATGTTCTTCTCCAGTTGGCAGAGGGCTTTGATTTGGTGATGGAGGTGGCCCAGGACTTCAAAGAGTTTAAATGGTTGGCCACAGGGCGATGAGGTTGTTTGGTGCATGTCCTCCAGAGATGTTCTCTGAAATGCTCCACAAGTTGGCACCCTGTCTCCACGATGCAGAAGAGACCGCATCAAGAGCAACAGACATGGGGATCTGAGATGGCGCGATCTGAGAAGATCACACTGCAGAGCTTCAAATCGCAGCAGGAGCAGGGCGGTCCTTTAACGCACCCAAACCAGGTCATCAGGATTTCTTGGGGCATTAGAAAGATTGTGGAGCCCCAAGAAACATTTAAAAATTGACTTCCCTGTATTTTCAGCTGTCCAGAAATGCCTAAAAAGGGAGGAGGAGCATCTGAGGCCTGCAGCTCAGTCTGCAGCAGCCTCGGAGCCGATTACTCTCCAGGACCTGGTGAGCCAGCTTTTGAAATCTCGCGAGATGTTGGGGAAACAGATTGAAGAGAAGTTGGCTCCAGTCTCTCTCTCGCTGCAGAAGCATGAGCAGCAGCTGGGAGACCTGGAGAAGAGGACGGATGAGATGGAGCACAGAGTCACAGTAGTGGAAGCTGATGCTAGTTCATTCAAGGAAGAGATCCAAGCCCTGAAGACGCAGGTTCATAATTTGCGTGACCAAGTGGATGATCTTGAAAACAGGGGCAGGAGAAAAAACATTCGGATCATCGGTCTGCCCGAGGGTAAGGAAGGTGAGCGGCCTGCGGAATTTGTTGAAGATTGGCTTCTGAAATTCCTCGACTTGGAGACTGACACGAGAGGATTGAAGATAAAGAGGGCTCACCGGGTCGCAGCACGGAGGTCGGGTCTGGGTCAATGCCCTCGTCCTTTCCTGATGCGGTTCCATCATTACCGGGATAAGGAGAGAGTCATGGAGGCTTCCAGATTCCAGGGGAAGGATCCAAAGGCCCTAATTTACGAGGGGTCTAAGATCATGTTTTTTCAGGACTTTTCAGCGGCGGTGATCCAGAAACGAAAGTCGTATGATGGTATCAAGAGAAGATTGAAGGAGCTTGGGATCACCTTAGGATCCATGCATCTCTTTGACACATCAGAGAAGGCAAGAGACTTTGTGGACAAACTAACCTAACTTAAACAATTGTAGTATGTATAAATATTGTTGCTTGGGTATGTGTTTATCATTCTGTAAAAGAAATGGAGGAAATCCGGTTGGAGCTTTGTTTTTCCCCTTTTTTTTCCTCTATTGATGATAATTTGATTCAAACTATGTTTGGCAGTGGTTAAGATGTACGTTTTAAATTTCTAAGTTAGGACATACCAAAGGATGGGTAGGGTAATTATTCCTTTTTTTTATAAAAAATGTTTTTTTATTTATATTGATATTCTATGGGATGTTTATTCTTTTTAGCTTGTGCTTACGATGCAGCTCTAGCTGGGAGAAGTGAAGATGGTTGAGATGGTTTGATGCCTATTTATGGGCAGTTCGGGACGGGTAGTTGCCCCTCCGGGCAGGCGGTAAGTTCCCCTACTCAGCGCTATTGGCGCTTTATATGTTGGTTTGTTTTCTGGTTTTTGTTGTTTTTTATTTTTAATAATTTTGTATGTTTGTTAAATGTAGTGGTTTTAGTTTATGTAGTTTTTATATTTGGTGGACCATGCAACACTAAGGCTCAGCAATTTGTGGTTCGGGTTCCTCCTCTCTGGAATTTAAATGGAATTGCAGAAGATTTGATAATTGCTAATGATTTGATTAAATGGTGTACCTGAAATATCAAGGGAAGTCACTCACCAATTAAGAGGAAGAAGGTACTCTTGAATCTTAGAAAGGAGAAGATGGATATTGCTTTGTTACAGGAGACACATTTGGATGACAAGGAGCATCTGAAATTACAGCAGAATGGCTTTGACCGAGTTCATTTTTCATCATTTAATATCAGAAGTAGGGGAGTGGCTATATTGGGAAGAAAAAATCTCTCATTTAAATTGTTGGAATGTGTTAAAGACACATACGGGAGGTTTGTAATTCTTAAAGCCTTGATAAATGGGGAAGAATATGGCATTTTAGATGTTTATCCCAGCTCATCCTCTTAAATTCTTGGTAGATGCTTTTTCTAAACTGATAAGTCTCAAGCCTCGGCACATCTTTATAGGGGGAGATTTTAACTGCCTCATGGACCCCACAATAGACAGGTTGCCTAAAGGTCCCTCGATACCCTCTGCACAAACTGAACAGTTATTGGGTTTGTGTGGGGAATTAAGATTGGTGGACGTCTGGAGGTGTCTCCACCCTACAGGTAGGGATTTCACGTTTTTCTCCAATCCACACAGATGTCACACGAGGATTGATTTTTTTTCTGACCCCTGCGGTAACCCTGGATCTGGTGGCATCCTGTACGATTGGTAATATTGCCATCTCTGATCATGCTCCAGTGTACCTCATGGTTAAAATTAAGGATGTTACAGTGGATTCAAGGTACTGGCGAATGGACCCCTTTATTGTCATGGACAGCAAGTTTGTGGAGTATTTCTCTAGGGAATTTCAGGCATTCCTAGACATCAACATATGAGCTATCAACTGAGCCTCTGTTCTCTGGGAAACTGCCAAAGCTTATGCCAGAGGGTTAGTTATTTCATATTCCACCAATAGGAAGCGGCAGAAGGGTGAGCAGCAACGTCTCCTTGAAGCACGGTTGGAGGCAGCCAAGGAGGCCTATTTTGACAGACCCTCGTTGATCAAACTAGAGGATTACAGCACTGCGGTCTACACTAAATTTCATGCTCATACAGACGGCAAAGAAGGAGCTGGCTTTTGCAAAGCAATGGTTCTACGAACATGGTGACAAGCCAGGCAAATACTTAGCATACGTTGCCAGAAAGAGAAGTGCCCCACAAACTATTACAGCAATTAGGGAAGGGTCTGGGAACCTAACGTGTGATTCTAAAAAGATTAATGTGGCGTTCCAGAGATTCTACTCTAAGTTATATCAGTCTGAGAATTGTGAGGAGGGGCAGGCCAAAATAGAATCCTTTTTTAGAGATCTTAAGCTCTGATAATGGTGTGCCCCATTATCAGAGCAAGAAGTCCAGGAAGCTGTGAGGAAGCTTCAGAGTGGAAAGGCGCCCGGTCCTGATGGACTTCCCAGTGAATTGTATAAGGAATTTATAAGTATACTGTCAGGCCCGATGCTGAATATGTTTAATGATTCATACAGTCATGTTTGTCTCCCACCATCTCTGAGACCAATATTTCACTTATCCTTAAAAGGAAAGGATCCGGAAGACTGTGCTTCATACAGGCCCATCTCGCTCTTAAATGTGGACTTTAAGATCCTCTCTAAAGGTTCTTGCGTTAAAGCTGGAGACTGTGTTACCCTCTATTATTAAAGAGGATCAGACGGGCTTCATAAAGGGTCACAGATCCTCCAATAACGTTAGGCTGCTTAACGTAATTCAAGCATGCCAACAGCAGTCAATACAGGGATTGATGATTTCTTTAGTTGCAGAGAAGGCATTTGACCGAGTTGAGTGGCCGTACCTTTTCTATACTCTAGACCGGTTTGGTCTGAGCGAAGTTTTCATAAGATGGGTAAAGGTTCTCTCACTGCGGTCATTACCAACGGGGTACAATCAAGCAATTTTAATATTTCTAGGGGCAGCCGGCAGGGCTGACCCCTATATCACCATTACTTTTTACGTTAGTGATTGAACCGCTGGCAGAGGCCATTCGTGGGGTTCTCAATATATCAGCTCCAGAAGTGGGGTCAAAATTACATAAGATCTCGCTGTATGCAGATGATGTTCTAATTTTCTTGACAAATCCAGCAGTCTCAGTGTCTTGCCTGATACAATGCATTCACGCGTTTGGCGCTTTTTCAGGGTATAACATTAATTTTGCTAAATCAGAGGCTATGCCTATAGGTGGTCTTACGAAAGAGTTGGCTCGAGAGTGACTATAGATTCCCATTTAGGTGGTCACAGGGGGATTTTGTGTATTTGGGCATATTCATTACACCAGTTCTGGATTGGCTGTTCAAAGCCAATTTTACTCAATTATTTGAAAAAATTAAACAAAATCTCCAAAGATGGGAGGCACTTCCAGTCTCATGGTAGAGTCGGATAGCGCTTATTAAGATGAATATTCTCCCTCGTTTGCTATACCCTATACGGATGCTCCCCCTGATTTTCAATAAACAAACGCTCAGGAGACTGAACAGTTAGTTCAGCTCCTTTATCTGGCACCGTAAACGGCCCCTCATTAAATTAGCCAAACTGCAGTTGCCTCACAGATTGGGGGGAGTAGACCTTCCGCACATTAAAAATTACCAATTAAGCTCGCTCTTGACCTACGTAAGTGATTGAGTTTATGGGGATCCTCGTTCAATACGGCTAGATATCGAAGTCTCCCAAGCATGGTGCCCCCTTACCAGTTTGCTGTTTTTGGACAAGGTGAGGACAGTTAGGGAATATTGCCATAACTCAATAGTCATCAATATTGTTAAAGCATGGAGGGCAATTCGGCAGAGGGAAGATAATATTGGCAAAACATCTTTGCTTACACCTTTAGTGGGTATGCCGAGTTTCCTGAAGAAGGGCTTATGCCCAAAGCGTCGATTCTCCTGCTCCTTAGATGCTGCCTGACCTGCTGCGCTTTTCCAGCAACACATTTTTCAGCTCTGATCTCCAGCATCTGCAGTCCTCAGTTTCTCCTATGCCGAGTTTTCAACCAGGTATGATAGATTCAGGATTTAAACGTTGGGCAGCTAGGGGTATATCTTGCATGGGTGATTTATTCGAGGGAGATGTAATGATGTCCTTCGATCAGTTAGTACGGAAGTATGAGTTACCTAATAGAGACCTCTTTCGTTTTTTTCAAGTTAAGGATTTTATTTTTAAAAAAAAAACACACTTTTGACTGATCCCTACAAATCTGACTTAGAAAGAGGGGTACTAAGGGCTAAGAATACTCTATATCACCAATTGGAGGGTGCCGCCTCAGATGAGTCTGATCGACTCTGCAAGATGTGGGAAAGAGAGCTGGGTGTTGAAGTTTCTTCAGAGGCATGGGAGGATATTTGGGAGAATGCAAGGAAGATATCAATTTGCAATAGGACCTATGCTTTACAGTTGAAGATTCTCCACAGGGTCCACTTAGCCCCAGACCATTTGTCAAAATTTAAACCGGGGTATCTTCAGCATGTCCCAAGTGCAAGGTCTGTACGGGTACTCTTACCCATTGTCTTTGGTCTTGTGACAGGCTTCAAACATATTGGAGCGCTGTGGTGGGTGCAATGGAGAGGATTTTAGGTGTAGGGGTGGAGAAGGACCCTGTTTCGCTCCTTTTGGTCCTACCCATTGTATTCCCTGCAGACTCGCATAAGGAAAAACTTTTCAATATTCTTACATTCTGTGCAAGGAAGAATATCTTGCTAGATTGGATATCAGAAAACCCCCCCAGGCCTGGCGGGTTGGCGGAAGATTGTTATGGAGCATATTCCCCTGGATTTTCTCACAAATATGGTACACCACAAAACTGAAAACTTTTACAAGACATGGCAACCCTTTTTGAAATACCTGGACACAGATTTATCTGCCACACTAACAAGGGCTTTTATATAGCCGTAACGATTGTGTTTCATGAGTCCAATATCCAGGGAGGAGGAACTGCGAATGTATGAGTGTTTTGTTTGGCTGGGCTGAGTTATTACTATTTATTTGTTTGTTGTTAGGTATTTATTTAGTTAGTTAAATAGCTAGTTTAGGGTTTTTTTTTTACTTTTATACTTCTCTATATATGTTTATACATTCATATAGGAGGGTGGGTTGGGGAATTTTTTTTATTATTCAGGTTTAGTTTTATACTATTTTGTACTGTTTTGAATTGCATTGTTTTGTATTTGTTGTAATATTTAAAAATCTATTTTTTCTTAATAAAAATATTATAAAAAAAGCAACAGACACAATAGAAGAGGTGGGTGGATATGCAAGAAAATCTTTGCTGGTTGTGAAAAGATGCTTTGGGGCCTTGGATGGAGGTGAGGGGTATTACACTTCCTGCTGCAGAAAGGGAAGGCACCAGGAGTAGAGATGGGTGAGGTGGGGAGGGGAATATACCCCTAATGAGGGAGTCATAGAGAGAGTGGCCTCAGTGGAATGCACTTAGAGGTAGGGAGGGAAATATATCTTTGGTAGTGGAGTCTAATTGTAGGTGAGAGAAATGGCAAAGGATAATGCAATGTAACTGGAGAGTAGTGGGGTGGAAGGTGAGGACAAGGAAGGTTCTATCCTTGTTGTAGTTGGAGGGGTGGGATTCATGGGTGGAGATGCAGGAAGTGGAGGAGATGCGCTGGAGGTATTGTTGATTACGTGGGAGGGGAAATTACAGTCCTTGAAGTAGGTGGTCATTTGGGATGTTCGGGAGTGGAATTTCTCCTCCTGTGGATACGGTGGAAGTGGAGGAATTGGGAGTAATGGGGCTGGGGCCGAGGGGAGTTGTTGTCAAGGTAGCTGTGGGTGTCGATAGGTTTGAAATAGATGTCCATATTGAGTCAGGTGTAGAGGAGCCCACTTTGAGAGCAACAGACATTATGAACCTGGACAGCATGCTCTCAATGGTAGATCTGTAGAAGCCTTACAGACGCGCCAAATTTCCTGAGCCACCTTAGGAAGAAAGGGGCGTTGCATCTACATGGGAAGTCCAGAACCAGTCATTGGTTATAGTCACTCCGGGGAACTTGACACTCTCCACTCTCTCAACCTTAGTTCCGTTGATGTCAATGGGTGCATGTTCTCCTTCTTTCTGTCTGAAGTCAATGATCAGTTCTTTAGTTTTGCTGATGTTGAGAGAGATTGTTCTCATTGTACCAAGTCACCGAGTCCTCTATCTCCCTTCTGTATTTTGACTCGTCATTGTTAGATATCCGTCCCACTATGGTGATGTTACCAGCAAACTTGTCAAAGGCATTTGGAATTTGCCAACAGTTGTGGGCATACAGGGTGTATGGTAGAGGACTGAGGACACATCCTTGGAGGGCTCCAGGTTGGAGTGTTATTGTAATGAGGAAGTGAAGTTACCTATCTTCACTAATTGCAATCCATGGGTCAGAAAGTTGAGGATCCAGTTGCAGTGGGAAGAGAGCCAAGACCTAGGTGACAGAGTTTCGAGATCAGTCTGGAGGGGATAATCGTAATGAAGGCAGAGTTGTAGTCAATCAGCAGGAGTCTGATGTAGGTGTCCTTATTGCCCAGATGTTCCAGAGATAGTGCAGGGCTAGAGATATGGCATTCGCTGTGGACCTGTTTTGTTGGTAGGCAAAGTCTAGGGGATTGAGACAGGCAGGGAGACTGGAGTTGATGTTGGCCATGACCTCTCTGAGCCCTTCATGATTATGGAGGTCACACTTATTGGACAGTAGTCATGAAGGCACATTGCATGTGCTTTCTTAGGTACAGTGGTATGGAGGTGGCAATGAATGGGATAAGTGACCAAGCACAAGACCACTGATAGATGGAGATGCTCAATATAGGATATTTGTATTTGTCATAATCATATTGTACTGTATATCATTTGTAACCCTGGCAAGAGCCCTTCTTATATTATGCTGGGGCAGAAATCTAAAGGGGTAGATTCAAACAGTTCCAGGAAAGAGCACCACAGCTTTAGGAGGTGACAACTCTTCGAACAGGCAAAGATGATTGCATATTCTCTCACTCACTCATTCACACTTGCATGAATCTTGGAACAATGATCAACAGCAGGACCTGACAAATTGTGCCCTAGCTTTTGCTCCATGGCACTGAAGCAGGTTAGAGAGTCTGATGCGACTTAAATCAGTTATATTAGCACGATGGTAGTCAAAATCATATTACAAAGCTGTGCCTTTCCTTAGTAGGCCAGACAACAATTTCATCAATGTACTGGCTTCTCTCTAGCAGGCAACTTGAAGATAGAAATGGACGGCTCAAGGCATGCTGCCAACACAGCCTGCAGTCCTGCTTTTCCTTTTAAGGTTAAACAGCAACTGACTTAAAATCCCAGAATTCTATATTGAAGTTATTCAACAAGCTCTAATTTCAGTCTTGTGACAAAGACAGATATTTCAGGGAAGAGGCTGGCCACCAACATCCACTACAAATCTACTGACTCTGTTACCTTAACATCCTCACACTCTTTTCTATCAAGATACTATTTCATTCCCTCAGTTTCTCAGTCTCCGATACATCTCTTCCAATGATTCCAGCCTCTACAACAGGGCCTCCAATATGTCCACCTTCTTCCTCAACCAAGGATTTTCCACTGAGGTTGACAGGGCCCTCATCTGTTCCCAATATATCTCCTGCATGTCAGCCCTCACCCCTACTCTTCACTCCCACAACAATGCGATACCCCAGTCCTCACTTATCACCCCACCAGCATCCACATCTAAAGGATCATCAGCTACCATGTCCAACAACTCTAGCAGGATGCCATCACGTAATCCAAGATGGAGGACGGGAAAAACTTCTGGCTGTAACAGTCTGCTGCTTTTTTGAGGTATTTTAGGTGCTGGAGGTGATTTCCTCGAATTCCAGGAGCAGCAAATACTGTTTTATATGTTGTTGCAATTGTTTTGGAACTTTGAAAAAAAGACAAAACAACAGCACTTTTAAAAGGGAGAAAGACTGACAAAGGCAACAAGCACACAGTCTGTAAGGGAATCAGAGAAAGAAACCCACATTGCTAACTGACTCAGCAGTGAATTGGCACAGTTACTGCCCTTGCTGTTTGAATTCATGTATCACTGGAAATCGGAGTGTGTCAAGAAAAACATAAAAAGTGAAATTCACAACTTATCTTGAAGGAATCTGTTTGGGAGAGGTCACAGCACAGAAACAGATAAGTAAATAGCTTTAAGTATAGCCTTGCTGTAAATCTACAGTAATGAGTCGAGTGGGTTCTTTCTTGATCATCTGTTTTTATTGGGATCTATCTCTTGACTAAATTTCAAAAATATAAGCCATACCTATTACATTAGCCTGTTTTGTAGAGCATGTGTTTTGTAGAGAAAAAAGACGGTGCTATTTTCTGGGTCTGTAGATTGGAAGGAGCAAAATGGCCTTTGAGTACAGTGATATGCTCTTCTTGTCGGATATGGGAGTAAGAGTTACTGAGGGTTATATCAGCATTAAATGTCGCTGGTTGCGAATCCTGTCAGATCGAATGGATCAATTGGAGCAACAGTTGGAGGCAATGAGGAATTTACAAGAGCTAGGGGTTTGATGGATGGCAGTCGTAGGAAGGGAGAAAAGCCACGGATAGAGTCAGGCAGATGGGTTAACACCAAGAAAGGTAAGAGAGGTAGGCAGGTAGTATAGAAGTCTTCTGTGGCTATCCCCATTTCAAACAAGTATGTTGTTTTGGAAAATATTGGGGGTGATGAACTATCAGGGGAACATAGCACAAACAGCCAAGTTTCCGATAGCAAATCCTCTCAAAACTCGCTTCTGATATCAAGACTTACTCTAATGTAATGAGGGGCATATCAGATTCCAAGCGATCGATTGTGTGAGGGGAGTCTCTAGTCAGGGACACAGACAAATGTTTCAGTGGCCAGCAGCGAAAAATCACAATAGTGTGTGGCCTCCCTGATGCCAGAATCAAGGATGTCTCAGAGAACAGAATGTTCTCAAAGGGAGAGGGACCAGCAAGAGGTCATTGTACACATTGGTACCAACAACATAGGAAGGGAAAAGGATGAGATTATAAGGGAGAATATAGAAAATTAGGCAGGAATTTAAAAAGGAGGTCCTCGAAGGTAGTAAGATCTGGATTACTCCCTGTGCTATGAGCTAGTCAGGGTAGGAATAGGAGATAGAGCAGATGAATGCATGGCTGAGAAGCTGGTGCATAGGAGAAGGGTTCACATTTTTGGATCATTGGAATCTCTTCTGGGTAGAAGTGATCTCCAAGAAGGATGGATTACACCTGAATTGGAAGGGGACTAATATATTAGCAGGGAGATTTGATAGACCTGCTTGGGAGGATTGAAACTACTAAGTTGGGGGTGGAGGGTTGGTGGTGGAACCTATGGGAATAGTGGGGTAAGTAATGAATCTTACAGTTGGGAAAGGGAGCAAGTCAAACAGTCAGGGCAGAAAGGAACAAAGCAGAGAATAAGATAGAACTGATAAATACTTCCCTCAGGCGTCGGGGCCTCCATTTGCCGATAGGTACGAGGGAAGAGTGGAGGTGCGGGGAGTAAAAAACATTTTCTTTTTTGAACTGAGCGGTGAGGAGAGAGGATGGAGAGAAGCGAGGGCTACCGGGAATTTTTAAGTGGGTGAGATCTAAACCCGAGACCCTACACCTTAGGGCCTCCCTCTCAGCCACCTCCTCTAACCTTACTAAGAGTCCGCAAACTCGCTAAGTTTTCAGGTTTTCTCTTTTTTTCTTCTCTACTCTTGGGAAATAAGGCAGGACAGGTGACTGGGGAGTCAGTGGGGGAGCACTTTGGGGTGATCATAATTCTATTAGCTTCAAAATAGTGATGAAAAAAGGATAGATCAGATCTAACAGTTGAAGTTCTAAATTGGAGGAAGACTAATTTTGCCGGTATTAGGCAAGAACTTTTAAAAGCTGATTGGGCGCAGATGTTCGCAAATAAAGGGACGGCTGAAAAATGAGAAGCCTTCAGAAATGAGATAATGAGAGTCCAGAAACAGTATATTCCTGTTAGGGAGAAAGGAAAGGCTGGTAGGTGTAGGGAATGCTGGATGACTAGAGAAATTGAAGGTTTGGTTAAGAAAAAGGAGGAAGCATATGTCAGGTATAGACAGGAGAGACTGAGTGAATCCTCAGAAGAGTATAAAGGCAGTAGGAGTACTATCTAAGAGGGAAATCAGAACAGCAAAAAGGATAGCTTTGACAAATCAGGTTAAGGAGAATCCAAAGGGTTTTTACAAATACATTAAGGACATAAAGGTAATGAGGGCCCCTCAAAGATCAGCAAGGCAGCCTGTGTGTGGAGCCGCAGAAGATGGGGGAGATACTAAACATGTATTTTGCATCAATGATTACTGTGGAGAAGGACATGGAAAATACAGAATGTGGGAAATAGATGGTGACATCTTGAAAAATGTCCATTTTACAGAGTAGGAAGTGTGGATGTCTTGAAAGTGGATAAATCCCCAGGAATCCCCTAGAACTATATGGGAAGCGATTGCTGGGCCCCTTGCTGAGATACTTGTATTTTCGATAGTCATAGGTGAGGTGCCAGAAGACTGTATGTTGGCTAACATGATACTATTATTGAAGAAAGGTGGTAAGGACAAGCCAAAGAACTATGGACTGGTGGTGGGCAGGTTGGTGGAGGCAATCCTGAGGGACAGGATTTACATGTATTTGGAAAGGCAAGGACTGATTAGGGATGAGCAACCTGGCTTTGTGCGTGGGAAGTCATGTCTCACAAACTTGATTGAGGTTTTTGAAAAAGTAACAAAGAGAATTGATGAGGGCAGGGTGGTGGACATGATCTATGTGGACTTCAGTAAAGCATTCGACAAGGTTCCCCATGGTTAGCAAGGTTAGACCTCATGGAATATGGGGAGAACTAGCCATTTGGATACAGAACTGGCTCGAAGTCAGAGGACAGTATGTGGTGAGTGTGTTTTTCAGACTGGAGGCCTGTGAGCAGTGAAGTGCCACAAGGATCGGTGCTGGGTCCACTACTTTTCAACATTTATATAAATGATTTGGATATAAACATAGGAAGTATAGTTAGTAAGTTTGCAGATGAAGTTTGTGAAAGCCTGTCTAACATAGAACATAGAACATAGAAGAATACAGCGCAGTACAGGCCCTTGGGCCCTCGATGTTGCGCCGATCCAAGCCCACCTAAACTACACTAACCCACTATCCTCCATATACCTATCCAATGCCCTCTTAAATGCCCATAAAGAGGGAGAGTCCACCACTGTTACTGGCAGGGCATTCCATGAACTAACGACTCGCTGAGTGAAGAACCTACCCCTAACATCAGTCCTATATCTACCCCCCCTTAATTTAAAGCTATGCCCCCTTGTAATACCCGACTCAATACGCGGGAAAAGGTTCATACTGTCGACCCTATCTAACCCCCTAATCATCTTGTACACCTCAATCAAGTCACCCCTAAACCTTCTTTTCTCTAGTGAAAACAGCCCCAAGTGCCTCAGTCTTTCCTCATACGATTTTCCTTCCATACCAGGCAACATCCTGGTAAACCTCCTCTGCACCCGTTCCAATGCCTCCACATCCTTCCTATAGTATGGCGACCAAAACTGCACACAATATTCCAGATGCGGCCGTACCAGAGTCTTATACAACTGCATCATGACCTCAGGACTCCGGAACTCAATTCCTCTACCAATAAAAGCCAGTACGCCATATGCCTTCCTCACCGCACTATTTACCTGGGTGGCAACTTTCAGAGATCTGTGTACATGGACACCAAGATCCCTCTGCTCATCCACACTACCAAGTATCCGACCATTAGCCCAGTACCCCATCTTTTTGTTATTCTTCCCAAAGTGAATCACCTCACACTTAGCTACATTGAATTCCATCTGCCACCTTTCTGCCCAGCTCTGCAGCTTCTCTATATCCTGCTGTAACCTGCCACATGCTTCCTCACTGTCAACAACTCCTCCGACTTTCGTGTCATCCGCAAACTTGCTCACCCAACCTTCTAACCCCTCTTCCAGGTCATTTATAAAAATGACAAACAGCAATGGTCCCAAAACAGATCCTTGCGGAACACCGCTAGTGACGGCACTCCATGAAGAAACTTTGCCATCAACTACTACCCTCTGTCTTCTTCCATCCAGCCAATTCCTAATCCAAACCTCCAACTCACCCTCAATGCCATATCTCCGTATTTTCTGCAGTAGCCTACCATGGGGAACCTTATCGAACGCCTTACTAAAATCCATATATACCACATCTACCGCTTTCCCCTCATCAACCTCCTTCGTCACCTTTTCAAAGAATTCAATAAGGTTTGTGAGGCACGACTTGCCCTTCACAAAACCATGCTGACTATCCTTGATCACATTATTCCTATCTAGATGTGCATAAATCCTATCCCTTACAATTCTCTCTAAGACTTTGCCCACAACAGAAGTGAGACTCACCGGCCTATAGTTACTAGGGCTATCCCTACTCCCCTTTTTGAACAAGGGAACCACATTTGCTATCCTCCAGTCTTCTGGGACTACTCCTGTAGACAAAGAGGACATAAAAATCAAGGCCAATGGCTCTGCAATCTCCTCCCTTGCTTCCCAGAGAATCCTAGGATAAATGCCATCAGGCCCAGGGGACTTATCTATTTTCACCTTTTCCAGGATTTCCAACACCTCTTCTCTACATACCTCAAAGCCATCCATTCTACTTATTTGTGCCTCAGTATTCTCATCGACAACAATGCCCTGTTCCTGAGTGAATACTGAAGAAAAGTATTCATTCAGTGTCTCCCCAATCTCTTCCGCCTCCACACGCAACTTCCCCCTACTATCCTTGACTGGACCTATTCCTACCCTAGTCATTCTTTTATTCCTAACATCCTCAGCCCAAAAAAAAAAACAGGCTTTCAGGGAGCTAGGTTGGAAGCTCATAGTTAGAACGAACAGAGTTGTTGTCTCTGGTTTGTTACCCGTGCCACGTGATCGAGAGTCGAGGAATAGGGAAAGAGAACACTTAAATGCGTGGCTACAGGGATGGTGCAGGAGGGAGGGATTCCGGTTTTTGGATAACTGGGGTTCTTTCTGGGGACGGTGGGACCTCTATAAACAGGATGGTCTACACCTGAACTTGAGGGGCACCAGTATCCTTGGGGGGAGGTTTGCTAGTGCTCTTGGGGGGGGTTTAAACTAACTCTGCAGGGGCATGGGAACCCAGATTGTAGCTTCAGGGTGCAGGGCCTGGAGTGTAGGGAGGTTAGGAACATGGCATCAATTTCCAAGGAGGGTGTCTGTAAACAGGAAAGTGGCTTGAAGTGTGTATACTTCAATGCAAGAAGTATACGAAATAAGGTAGGTGAACTTGCAGCGTGGGTTGGTACCTGGGACTTCGATGTTGTGGCTATTACGGAGACATGGCTAGAACAGGGACAGGATTGGCTGTTGCAGGTTCCTGGATTTAAATGTTTTAGTAGGGTCAGAGGTGGGGGTAAAAGAGGGGGAGGTGTGGCATTGCTTGTCAAAGATAGTATTACAGTGGTGGAAAGGACGATGGATGAGGACTTGCCATCTGAGGTAGTTTGGGCTGAGGTTAGGAATAGGAAAGGTGAGGTCACCCTGTTAGGAGTCTTTTACAGGCCTCCTAATAGTCCTAGAATCATTGAAGAAAGGATAGGGAAGGTGATTCAGGAGATGAGTGACAGTAATAGGGTGGTTGTTATGGGGGACTTTAACTTTCCTGATATTGATTGGGAAAGCTCAAGTTCGTTAGATGGGTCAGTGTTTGTTCAATGTGTGCAGGAGAGTTTCCTGACACAATATGTAGACAGGCCAACAAGAGGTGAGGCCATACTGGATTTGGTTCTGGGTAACGAACCAGGCCAGGTGTTAGAATTAGAGGTAGGTGAGCACTTTGGGGATAGTGACCATAATTCGGTGATTTTTACTCTCGTGATGGAGAGGGATAAGTGTGTACTACAGGGCAAGAGTTATAGCTGGGGTCAGGGAAATTATGATGCGGTGAGGCATGACTTAGGATGTGTGGCTTGGAAAAGTAGACTCCAAGGCAAGAGTGTAAATGATATGTGGAGCTTGTTCAAGGAGCAACTATTGAGTGTCCTTGATAATTATGTACCTGTCAGGCAGGGAGGAAAGGGTCGTGCGAGGGAGCCGTGGTTTAATAAGGAATTGGAATCCCTTGTTAAATGGAAGAGGGCGGCCTATCTCAAGATGAGACGTGAAGGTTCAATTGGGGCGATTGAGAGTTATAGGGTAGCCAGGAAGGACCTGAAGAGAGAGCTAAGAGCAGCAAGGAGGGGACATGAAAGGTCCTTAGTCGGTAGGATTAGGGAAAACCCTAAGGCTTTCTATAGGTATGTTAGGAATAAAAGAATGACGAGGGTAGGAATAGGTCCAAGCTGAAACTTTATTGCTGGAACAGCACAGCAGGTCAGGCAGCATCTAGGGAACAGACGATTCGACGTTTCGGGCACACGCCCTTCTTCAGGATTGAAGAAGGGCGTGTGCCCGAAACGTCGAATCTTCTGTTCCCTAGATGCTGCCTGACCTGCTGTGCTGTTCCAGCAATAAAGTTTCAGCTTTGATCTCCAGCGTCTGCAGACCTCACTTTCTCCTCTAGGAATAGGTCCAGTCAAGGATAGTAGTGGGAAGTTGCGTGTGGAGGCGGAAGAGATTGGGGAGACACTGAATGAATACTTTTCTTCAGTATTTACTCAGGAACAGGGTATTGTCGTCGATGTGAATACTGAGACACAAATAAGTAGAATGGATGGCTTTGAGGTATGTAGAGAAGAGGTGTTGGAAATCCTGGAAAAGGTGAAAATAGATAAGTCCCCTGGGCCTGATGGCATTTATCCTAGGATTCTTTGGGAAGCAAGGGAGGAGATTGCAGAGCCATTGGCCTTGATTTTTATGTCCTCTTTGTCTACAGGAGTAGTGCCAGAAGACTGGAGGATAGCAAATGTGGTTCCCTTGTTCAAAAAGGGGAGTAGGGATAACCCTAGTAACTATAGGCCGGTGAGTCTTACTTCTGTTGTGGGCAAAGTCTTAGAGAGAATTGTAAGGGATAGGATTTATGCACATCTGGATAGGAATAATGTGATCAAGGATAGTCAGCATGGTTTTGTGAAGGGCAGGTCGTGCCTCACAAACCTTATTGAATTCTTTGAAAAGGTGACGAAGGAGGTTGATGAGGGGAAAGCGGTAGATGTGGTATATATGGATTTTAGTAAGGCGTTTGATAAGGTTCCCCATGGTAGGCTACTGCAGAAAATACGGAGATATGGCATTGAGGGTGAGTTGGAGGTTTGGGTTAGGAATTGGCTGGATGGAAGAAGACAGAGGGTAGTAGTTGATGGCAAAGTTTCTTCATGGAGTGCCGTCACTAGCGGTGTTCCGCAAGGATCTGTTTTGGGACCATTGCTGTTTGTCATTTTTATAAATGACCTGGAAGAGGGGTTAGAAGGTTGGGTGAGCAAGTTTGCGGATGATACGAAAGTCGGAGGAGTTGTTGACAGTGAGGAAGGATGTGGCAGGTTACAGCAGGATATAGAGAAGCTGCAGAGCTGGGCAGAAAGGTGGCAAATGGAATTCAATGTAGCTAAGTGTGAGGTGATTCACTTTGGGAAGAATAACAAAAAGATGGGGTACTGGGCTAATGGTCGGATACTTGGTAGTGTGGATGAGCAGAGGGATCTTGGTGTCCATGTACACAGATCTCTGAAAGTTGCCCCCCAGGTAAATAGTGCGGTGAGGAAGGCATATGGCGTACTGGCTTTTATTGGTAGAGGAATTGAGTTCCGGAGTCCTGAGGTCATGATGCAGTTGTATAAGACTCTGGTGCGGCCGCATCTGGAATATTGTGTGCAGTTTTGGTCGCCAAAGGATGTGGAGGCACTGGAACGGGTGCAGAGGAGGTTTACCAGGATGTTGCCTGGTATGGAAGGAAGATCGTATGAGGAAAGACTGAGACACTTGGGGCTGTTTTCATTAGAGAAAAGAAGGTTTAGGGGTGACTTGATTGAGGTGTACAAGATGATTAGGGGGTTAGATAGGGTTGACAGTGTGAACCTTTTCCCGCGTATGGAGTCGGGTATTACAAGGGGGCATAGCTTTAAATTAAGGGGGGGTAGATATAGGACTGAAGTTAGGGGTAGGTTCTTCACTCAGCGAGTCGTAAGTTCATGGAATGCCCTGCCAGTAGCAGTGGTGGACTCTCCCTCTTTATGGGCATTTAAGCGGGCATTGGATAGGTATATGGAGGATAGTGGGTTAGTATAGGTTAGGTGGGCTTGGATCGGCGCAACATCGAGGGCCAAAGGGCCTGTACTGCGCTGTATTCTTCTATGTTCCATGTTTATGTTCTATGACAAAAATTGGAGGTGAAGTGGACAGTGAAAAAGGTTACCTCAGATTACAATGGGATCTTGATCAGATGGGCCATGGGCTAAGGAGTAGCAGACGGAGTTTAATTCAGATAAATGCGAGGTGCTGCATTTTGGGAAAGCAAATTTTAGCAGGACTTATACACTTAATGGTATAGTCCTGGGGTGTGTTGCTGAACAAGAGACCTTGGAGTGCAGATTCATAGTTCCTTGAAAGTAGAGTCACAAGTAGATTGGATAGTGAGGAAGGAGTTGAGAATGCTTTCCTTTATTGGTTACAGCATTGAGTATAGGAGTTGGGAGGTCATGTTGCGGCTATACAGGACATTGGTTAGGCCACTTTTGGAATATTGCATGCAATTCTGGTCTCCCCCCTATCAGAAGGATGTTGTGAAACTTGAAAGGGTTCAGAAAAGATTTACAAGGATGTTGCCAGGGTTGGAGGATTTGAGCTATAGGGAGAGGCTGAATAGACTGGGGCTGTGTTCCCTAGAGCGAAGATTGAGAGGTGACCTCAGAGGTTTATAAAATCATGAGGGGCATGGATAGAATAAATAGATAAGATCTTTTCCCTGGGATGGGGGAATCCAGAACTAGAGGGTATAGGTTTAGGGTGAGAGGGGAAAGATATAAAAGGGACCTAAGAGGTAACTTTTTCCACACAGAGGGTGGTGCCTGCATGGAATGAGCTGCCAGAGGAAGTGGTGGCGGCTAGTACAATTGCAACATATAAAAGGCATCTGGATGGGTATATAAATCAGAAGCATTTAGAGGGATATGGGTCAAGTGCTGTCAAATGGGACTAGATTAGTTTGGGATATCTGGTCAGCATGGACGAGTTGGACCAAAGGGTCTGTTTCTGTGCCGTACATCTCTATGACTCTGTGACATATTCCCTTCTCCTCCCTTGTCAGCCTTCTGCAGGGATCATTCCATCCAGATTCAATCTTCCTCTACTCCCAACAACTCTCCAACGCATTGAACTGCGGAAGGTATAACATCTGCCTTTTTACTTCCTCCCTCTTCACCATCTTCATCCCCGTTCACGACTCACAATGCGGTCTGCTCTACAGTGTAGAGACAAAACACAGACTGGGCAACCACTTTGCGAAACACTCACATTGTCTGCATAAATGATCCTGAATCTGTCACTTCAACATATTTGGTGGTCCCTGGCCAACAGCCCCGTCTCAAGCTTACTGTAATGCTCCAGCGAAGCTCAGTGCAAGCTGGAAGACCAACATCTCATTTTCTGCCAGGGAATGTGTAACCTTCAGGACTTAATATCAAGTCTGATGATTTTAGGGCCTGAGCATCTCCTCCAAGTCCTTACCACAACCTCCAGACAACAGGCCTCGTCATTTCATGGGCTGTGACCAAAACCATCCCATTGTCAGCTGCTAGTGGTCCCATTAGCAGCTGCTGATTCCCCCAAGGCTGACTTTTACCCATTCCTTTGACTGTCCAACTGTCGTTTTCTCTTTATTTCTGGGCTTAACCTCCACCTATCATTTACTCCTTCCCACATCCCCCACCCCATCTTCAGCATAATTACCAACCTTTTCCTAGTCACAATCTATTCCAAGGAGTCAATGGACCAGAAATATTTTAACTCTGCTTTCTTTTCACAGATGCTGTCAGAACTGTTGAGTTTTCCCATCAATTTTTGTTTTTAATTCAGGAGCTAATTATTCATCTAATAGTCTTGCTTTACCTCTCCATCAAGTTTCCATTGTAAGGTGAAGATGTAAATTTCTTTTAACCATTTCAATAAGATGGTTTTGAAGTTTTTCCTTTGTGTACAGCTGTCCAAAGGCAGACAGCTCACAGCCTCATACAGGCATACAGCATGGAAACACCCCCTTCAATCCAACCAGTCCATATCGAACATAATCCCAAACAAAACTGGTCCCATCTTGCCTGCTCCAGGCCCACATTCCTCCAAACTTTCCCTATTCACGTATCTATCCAAATGTCTTATATGTTGTAACTGTACCCGCATCTACCACTTTTTCATTCCACATGCGAACCACCCTGTGCAATAAAACCTTGCCTCATGTCTTTTTTAAATCTCTCTCCTCACACCTTAAAAATGTGCTCCTCGTCTTGAAATGCCCCTTTCTGGGGGGAAGACAACTACCATCAACTCTATCTATACCTCTCATTAATTTATAAATTTCTATGAGTTCACCTCTCAACCTTCAACCTCCAGTGAAAAGCTCCAGCCTATTCAGTCTTCCTTTACAACTCAAACCTTCCATACCCAGCAACATCCTGGTAAATCTCTTCTGAACCTTTCCTGCTTGATAACATCCTTCCTAATACTGGGCAACCAGAACCGTACACAGTATTCCTCACCAATATTCTGTACAGCCTCAACATAATGTCTCAACTCCTACACTCAAACGACTGAACAATGAAGGGGAGCATGACAAATACCTTTTTAACTAACCTGCCTATATGTGGTGCAACCTTCAAAGAATTATGTACCTGCACCCCAGGTTCCTCTGTTCTACAACACCACTCAAGGCCCTACCTTGTGTAAGACCTATCCTTGTTTATTACACCAAAATGTAATACCTCACATTTATCCAGATTGAACACCATCTGCCATTTTCAGCCCATTGACCCATTTGATCAAGATTCCTTTGTAATCTGAGAAAACTTTCTTTACTATCTGCAATATCACCTGTTTTGGTGTCGTCTGTAAACTTACTAACCATGCCTTTTATCTAAATTAATTGGATGAGAATATAAATGACAAAAAAAAGCCCATAAGATGACAAGAGGACCTAGAACTGATACCCATGGAATATCTCTGGTCACAGGCCTTGATTTCAAAAAACAAATCTCCACCGTTAGTCTGTGTCCTGCTGTTAAGTCAATTATGCATCCAATTTGCAAGCTCACCCTGAATCCCAACTTTACTAATTATTGTAGTGCTCCCCGTACCCATGGGGGATACGTTACAAGACCTACCACGGAAGCCCAAAATGACAGATAGGAGTAAACCCATTCAATTAAATGGGAAGCTTCCCAGCAGCCCTCTGTTCCCTGTTTCTGAAACGTTCCCTATAATATGTTTGGGCCGTAGTAAATTGCAGGTAACTGAAACCATGGAAAACGATTCTGTGGATACGGGGGTCGACCTGTAGTCTACTATATGGAACCCCTTTAAAGGCTTTACTAAAATCTAAATAAACAACGTTCACCGCTCTGCAATCAATCTTTTTGATAACTTGCTCAAAAAACGCAATCAAATTTGTGAAGCGTTATTTTCCTCGCACAAAATCATGCTGACTGTCCTTAGTCAATTTTTGCCTCTCTCAATATCTATAAATCCTATCTCTTATAATCACCTCGAACAATTTACCTGCAACCGAAGTCAGACTAACAGGTGTACAGTTATGTTTAGTCCGCTTTAATTGGACTGTGTATACAATGCAGGGGGTTCAGAAGCTCCTGGAAATACAATAATGTAATCAGAATCATCTGTGAACCCAACTAGCTTTTCCATTTTCAAAAGCTCCCAGACTTATAATGTCAAGGTCTTCCCACATGGGGGTTGCTTCAAAATTTGACAAACTGTGAATGTACTGAACACTGGCCAATTATTGGTGAACTTCTGATAAAGGGTACATCATTGATAAAGTAACTAAAAATGGTTCAGTCCAGGACACCACACTGAGAAATGCCCAAAGTGACTAACCTTTAGCAATCACAAAAACTTTGCTAATGTTGAATAGCAAACAAAGCAGTTGAGACCTTTCTCTGCCAATTCCCATTCACTTCGATTTTTCTCAGGCTGTTGATGCCACATTCAGTCAAATCCTGCCTTGCTGTCAATTCTGGCTCTATGCTAGTTTGTCCATTTTTGGACTAAGGTTATCATGAGGTTTATCAACATTAGCACAATTCCTTGTCTTCTTTTCTAGGCATCCTCATTGGTTCTACTCATTCCTCCTCACACCAGCAGCATAAAAAACAGCATTTTTCAGTCTCTTTCAGTTCTGAACAGGAGTCACAACAGATTTCAAACATGAACTGTTTCTCTCTCCACAGATGCTGCCAGACCTGATGAGCTTCTCCATCATCATTTTTATTAACCACAAGTATCTCACTCTGTAACTGGTTTGATTCCAACCAGCAGAGATTTACAACTCCTCAATTCCTACTGACTAATTTTGTTAGAGTCAAGATTAGAGTGGTATTGGAAAAGCAGGAAAATAGACGTTTCGGACAAAAACACTTCATCAGGATTCTTGATGAAGGGCTTTTGCCCAAAAACGTCTACTTCCTGCTCCTCGGACGTGGGTGACCTGCTATGCTTTTCCAGCACCACTCTAATCATGACGCTAATCTCTTGTGTCTGCAGTACCCATGTCAGTCTAATTTTGTTAGGGCTCCTCAATGTTAAACTTGGTAACATTGAGATGGTGGTCACTCTCATCTCCCCTCTGGACTTCAGCTCTTGTATCTACATTTGAACAGAGGCTATAGCAAGGTCAGGAGCTGAGTAGCCTGGAAAAACCCAAACTGAGGATCAGTGAGGAGATTATTGTCAAGCAATTGCTGCTTGAATGCATTGTTGGTGATCTCTGCATCGCTTTCACTGGATAATGAAAAACAGACTGACGGGCAGGCAATTGGCCAGACTGAATTTGTCCTTTCTTTTCTGCATAGGAAGAAACCTGGGCAATTTTTCACACTGTCAGGGAGGTGCAAGTATTGTAGCAAGTTCTGATGCACATGCCTTCAGTACTATTGTCAGAATGTTTCAATGGCTATACCCTCTGCAGTCCTTCAGACATTTCTTGATACTCCATGGAATGAATTGAAATGGCTGAACCTCGGCACCTATGATGCTGGTAATAACCAGAGAAGACGGAGAGGAATCATTAACTCAACACTTCCTACTATAAATCGATGCAAGTCCTTCTGCATTATTGGGAATATTTCTGGAGCCTCCTCCTTCAATGACTGTCCACCAACATGATAACTGACGTGGCAGGACTGGAGAGTTTAGATCTAACCTGTTGGCTGTAGAATCTCTTTGTTCTATCATTTGCTGCTTATACTGTTTGCCATGCATGCAATACAGTGTTGGAGCTTCACCAGGTTGACACCTTGTTTTTAGGTTTGTTGAACTAAGAATGATTTCCTGGCTTAATGGCAACCGGACAGTGGGGATGTGCTAGGTCATGAGGTTTGTGACGATAAAGAGGTGCATTTTGTCCTTTTTTTTGAAGAGCAGCTTTAAGACAGAGTAACTAAGCAATCTATGCAAAGCCAATAAACAGCTTGAGATGCCTTGGAGATTTTATTTGAAAATTGGAACAATGGAAGCAGCATGAATGGGTGGAGTCAGGCTCCCACAGAACCAGGATTTTAGTTTAGCTCTCAGCTGTTACAGTCTTGCATTTCGTTGTGGAAATTGTCTCTCTCCCCCAGAATTTTCTCTCTCTGCTGCTAGAATCTCACATGAGACAACTTATTTTTCTGAATTTGCCGTTGCTAAGGGTGTGTTTATGAGAAGTTATTATATTAGAACAGTTGTTGTTTAATCATTAAATAATTTATTATTCTGTTAAATTTTCCAATAAAGTTAAAGTTAGAGAGTCATAGAGATGTACAGCATGGAAACAGACTTTCGTCCAGCCTGTCCATGCCGACCAGTTATCCCAACCCAATCTAGTCCCACCTGCCAGCACCTGGCTCATATCCCTCCAAACCCTTCCTATTCATATACCCGTCAAAATGCCTCTTAAATGTTGTAATTGTACCAGCCTCCACCACATTCTCTGGCAGCTCATTCCACACACGTACCACCCTCTGAGTGAAAAGATTGCCCCTTAGGTCTCTTTTATATCTTTCCCCTCTCACCCTAAGCCTATGCCCTCTAGTTCTGGACTCCCCGACCCCAGGGAAAAGACGTTGTCTATTTATCCTATCCATGCCCCTCATAATTTTGTAAACCTCTATAAGGTCACCCCTCAGCCTCCGACGCTCCAGGGAAAACAGCCCAGCCTGTTCAGCCTCTCCCTGCAGCTCAGATCCTCCAATCCTGGCAACATCCTTGCAAATCTTTTCTGAACCCTTTCAAGTTTCACAACATCTTTCCCATAGGAAGGAGACCAGAATTGCACACAATATTCCAACAGTGGCCTAACCAATGTCTTGTACAGCCACAACATGACCTCCCAACTCTTGTACTCAATATTCTGACCAATAAAGGAAAGCATACCAAATGCCGTCTTCACAATCCTATCTACCTGCGACTCCACTTTCAAGGAGCAACACTCCCTAGGACCTTACCATTAAGAGCTGCTAAGATTTGCTTTCCAAAAATGCAGCACCTCGCATTTATCTGAATTAAACTCCATCTGCCACTTCTCAGCCCATTGGCCCATCTGGTCCAGATCCTGTTGTAATCTGAGGTAATCCTCTTCGCTGTCCACTACACATCCAATTTTGGTGTCATCTGCAAACTTACTAACTGTGCCTCTTATGCTCGCATCCAAATCATTTATGTAAATGACAAAAAGTAGAGGACCCAGCACCAATCCTTGTGGCACTCCACTGGTCACAGGCCTCCAGTCTGAAAAACAACCCTCACCACCACCCTCTGTATTCTACCTTTGACCCAAATGGCTAGTTCTCCCTGTATTCCATGAGCTCTAACCTTGCAAATCAGTCTCCCATAGGAAACCTTGTCAAATGCCTTACTGAACACCATATAGATCACATCTACTGCTCTGCCCTCATCAATCTTCTTTGTTACTTCTTCAAAAAACTCAATCAAGTTTGAGAGACATGGGTAATCCAAGATGAAGGATGGGAAAAATTTCTGGCTGTAAGAGCTGCTCCTTTTTTTCAGGTATTTTAGGTGTTGGAGGTGATTTCCTCGAATTCCAGGAGCAGCAGTGTGAGTGTGTGAGAGTGAGAGAGAGTGAGAGAGAGAAAACCTGCACAGTTATTGCCTTTGCTGTTTGAATTCGTGTATCGCTGGGCATCGGAGTGCATCTGGGAAAATTTACTAACAGTGAAATTCACAACTAATCTTGGAGGAATTGTTGGGTGAAGTTCACAGCCAAGAATCAGATAAGTTAATTTGTTGTTTTAAGTCTGTCCAAGAGAAAGGCTGTATTAGTGAGTACAGTGGGTTCTTTCTTGATTATATGTTTTTGGAGATAAGTCTCTTGATTAAACTTAAAATATAAGCTATAACTAATAATTTAACATGGGGCAGTGTTTGTAGAGGAATAAGAGAGTGTTATTTTCTGGTTCTGTAGATTGTGAAGGAGCAAAAATGGCCTTTGCAGTGATATGTACTTCTTGTCAGACGTGGGAGTTTAAAGAGAGTTTAAGGGTTACTGCGGATTATATCTGCCATAAATGCTGTTGGATGCGAATCTTATCAGATCGAGTGGATCGGTTGGAGAGACAGATAGAAGCGATGAGGAATTTGCAACAGCAACAGTATGTGATGGATGGCAGTTATAGGAAGGGGGGGAAAGTCTCAGATACAGTCACATAGATGGGTTAACTCCAGGAAGGGTAAGAGAGGTAGGCAGCTAGTACAGGAGTCTTTTGTGGATATACCCATTTCAAACAGGTATGCTGGTTTGGAAAATGTAGACGGTGATGGATTCTCAGGGGAACGTAGCACGAACAGCCAAGTTTCTGGTACTGAGACTGGCTCTAATGCAACGAGGGGTACGTTAGCTTCCAAGAGATCAACTGTGTTAGGGGATTCTGTACTCAGAGGTACAGACAGACATTTCTGTGGCCAGCAGAGAAAAAGCAGAATGGTGTGTTGTTTCCCTGGTGCCAAGATCAAGGAAGTCTCAGAGGGTGCAGAATGTTCTACAGGGGAGAGGAGCCAGCAGGAGTAATTGTCCACATTGGAACCAACGACATAGGAAGGGAAAAGGTTGAGATTCTGAAGGGAGATTACAGAGAGTTAAGCAGAAATTTAAAAAGGAGGTCCTCAAGGGTAGTATTATCTAGATTACTCCCAGTGCTACGAGCTAGTGAGGGCAGGAATAGGAGGATATGCAAGGCTGAGGAGCTGATGTATGGGAGAAGGATTCACATTTTTGGATCACTGGAATCTCTTTTAGGGTAGAAGTGACCTCTACAAGAAGGACAGATTGCACCTAAATGGAAGGGGACTAATATACGAGCAGGGAAATTTGATCGAACTGCTTGGGAGGATTTAAACTACTAAGGTGAGGGGTGGGACCCAGGGAGATAGTGAGGAAAGAGATCGATCTGAGATGGGTACAGCTGAGAATAGAAGTGAGTCAAACAGTCAAGGCAGGCAGGGACAAGGTAGGACTAATAAATTAAACTGCACTTATTTCAATGCAAGGGGTCTAACAGGGAAGGCAGATGAACTCAGGGCATGGTTAGGAACATGGGACTGGGATATCATAGCAATTACAGAAAAATGGCTCAGGGATGGGTAGGACTGGCAGCTTAATGTTCCAGGATACAAATGCTACAGGAAGGATAGAAAGGGAGGCAAGAGAGGAAGGGGAGTGGCATTTTTGATAAGAGATAACATTACTGCTGTGCTGAGGGAGGATATTCCCTGAAATACATCCAGGGATGTTATTTGGGTGGAACTGAGAAATAAGAAAGGGATGATCACCTTATTGGGATTGTATTGTAGACCCCCCCAATAGTCAGAGGGAAATTGAGAAACAGACTTGTAAGAATAATAGGGTAGTTATGGTAGGGGATTTTAACTTTCCAAACATCGACTGGGACTGCCAAAGTGTTAAAGGTTTAGATGGAGAGAAATTTCTTAAGTGTGTACAAGACAATTTTCTGATTCAGTATGTGGATGTACCTACTAGAGAAGGTTCAAAATAGGTTGACCTATTCTTGGGAAATAAGGCAGGGCAGGTGACTGAGGTGTCAGTGGGGGAGCATTTTGGGGCCAGCAACCATAATTCTATTTGTTTTAAAATAGTGATGGAAAAGGATAGACTAGACCTAAAAGTTGAAGTTCTAAATTAGAGAAAGGCCAATTTTGACAGTATTAGGCAAGAACTTTCGAAAGCTGATTGGAGGCAGATGTTTGCAGGTAAAGGGACAGCTGGAAAATGGGAAACCTTCAGAAATGACATAACAAGAATCCAGAGAAAGTATATTCCTGTCAGGGTGAAAGGGAAGGCTGGTAGATATAGGGAATGCTGGATGACTAAAGAAATTGAGGGTTTGGTTAAGAAAAAGAAGGAAACATATGTCAGGTATAGACAGGATAGATCGAGTGAATCCTTAGAAGAGTATAAAGAAAGTAGGAGTATACTTAAGAGGGAAATCAGGAGGGCAAAACGGGGACATGAGATAGCTTTAGCAAATAGAATTAAGGAGAATCCAAAGGGTTTTTACAAATATATTAAGGACAAAAGGGTAACTAGGGAGGGAATAGGGCCCTTCAAAGATCAGCAAGGCGGCCTTTGTGTGGAGCCACAGAAAATGGGGGAGATACTAAATATTTTGCATCAGTATTTACTGTGGAAAAGGATATGGAAGATATAGATGGTGACATCTTGCAAAATGTCCAGATTACAGAGGAGGAAGTGCTGGATGTCTTGAAACAGTTAAAGGTGGATAAATCCCCAGGACCTGATCAGGTGTACCCGAGACTCATTGGGAAGCTAGAGAAGTGATTGCTGGGCATCTTGCTGAGATATTTGTATCATCGATAGTCACAGGTGAGGTGCCGGAAGACTGGAGGTTGGCAAACGGGGTGCCGATGTTTAAGAAGGGCGGTAAAGACAAGTCAGGGCACTATAGACCGGTGAGCCTGACCTCAGTGGTGGGCAAATTGTTGGAGGGAATCCTGAGGGACAGGATGTACATGTATTTGGAAAGGCAAGCACTGATTAGGGATAGTCAACATGGCTTTGTGCAAACATTGTACCAAATCTTTACTTTGTTTGTATTTTAACTGTTGGGTAAGAATAATTTGTGATTTGCTTAAAGTTGGATAGTGCAATCAATCAAATTACATCTGGAACACAGCATCTTAACCTAACTTTTATCTTCCTGAAAGGTTATCCCCAATGATAGTTTTGAAGGATGGCTTGGTCTGGTCCACAGAAATTGCAGATTTTGTTTGAGTAATTTTGCTGCATCTCATGCCATGCAGCACCTGATAGATGTCTCGTCCAGTTGAGTTGCACAGTCCATTTGAAATATAGCCAATTCCACATGGTGGTAGCACCAGACAACAGGATAGAAAGCATCGTCACTGTGAAGATAGGGCCTGGGCTCCTCAGGAATGTGTGGTGGTCACTCTTACTGATACATGGAGCGATGCAACTGCAATGCACAGACTGGCAATGAAGAAGTCATAGAGTCATCAAGTATGTTTTTCCCTCACCACCTGCTGTAAGCCTAATCTAGTAGGCAAACCCCTTACAACTCCACCAGTTCATTCAGTAGCAAGCTGCTCTTGATGGTGGACTTCAGTGCTCCAAGTCATTGCATATTTTGTGCCCTTTCTATCTTCAGTGTTTCATCGAAGTACTACGCAACACAAACTCATTAACTAAAGGGAGCCATGCGCGCTAATCACCAGGAGGTTACTTTACCCAGGTTTGAACTGATGCTTGAAACGTCATTGGTCCAGGGTAAATACTTAAGTGTCTCAGGCCAATTTCCTCCCAAATGCATGCTGCTCTGCTAGTACTTGGAAGGGGGGCAGGACTTAGCCAGGGATGCAGATGGTGCTGTCTGCAATGGTGCTGTCTGCAATGGTGCCTCTTCAGCAGTGCCAAAAGGACTCAAGCCAAAGCTTTTTGTCTTGCGTTCATCCTAAGTAGGATGTCAGAACAAATTTTGAAAAAAATGGGACACTTCTTTATGAAGCATGAGACGATGGTGCTGATTACTAATTAATTATTGACATTAAAGACCTTCTAGCAATGCCCTTGCTTTTTGAAAGAACTGTTCAGGAGAAGTCTGATTCATTAGCTCAGGGAATTAGGAGGATGACAAAAGTACGTGGTTTCTTTGGCTGTTTTTGACTTCATCGTAGAGTCAGAGTAATGCAGCATGGAAACAGGCCTTTTAGCCCAAACTGGTCCATACTGACCATGGTGCTCACTCAGTTAGTTCCAATTGCCCACATTTGGCCCATATCCCTGTAAACCCATCTCATCAATGTATCTGTCCAAATGTTTTTAAATATCACGAGGATTCCCAGGGCCATCCCCTCCTGACTGCAAATTGCAGTTTTACGACCCAGGGGAGTATGTCCTGCTGTTGGGGTAGGGCACATCCGAGGCTATAATGGACAAGGCGAGGACAACTACTGTGAAAACCCTTAGTCAAATTAATTCCACCCTTACAATTTTAATACAATATTTAGTAAACAGCAATTTAATTTCTAGAAGTTTGCAATCACAATTGCTATATATTAAGTTTTTGCACAAATACCTTGTGGTGGTGAGTAATCATCAGAGTCTGTGTCACTTTCACTACTGTCCTCCACAAGAAAACTGGGGTAATTCCAAGATATTCCCAGGATACCATCAGATTCATGAAGCAATACATGAGCCAGCATACGTCCATGGCAGTCCATCACTATTACTTGTCCATCAGCTGTACCAAACAGCACCTATAAGAAGATACAAAAATAATGAACAGACAGCAAGATACCAAACAACCAAAGGTTTCTTTATCATAGAAAATTATTGCCGAACTATTTAAAGTATAATACTGAAGCAATAATGGAAATAAACATATCTTTCACAGAGTCTTCATGTTCGAGTCTCCGAGTCATTAATTTTTGCTGATTCGGTTAACAACAATTTTGTGTACACAACCAACCGACTGCTGCATGTCAATTATCTTTTTGGCCTGTACAAGGCTTTCATTTTGATGTTATATCTGTCCAGGAACAAATGTAGCTGCTCTCTGCAGTGTGATTCATAGAGCTATAAACATGTACAATGTAGCAGGCCCATCCAGTGCATTGTCAAAGATCTATTTATCCATTTTACAGATTTTGGCACATAGCACAATCATACTTGGCAATGCCAAGTAATATCTGAATACTGCTTAAATATTACAATAATTTCTGACTCAACCACACTTTTAGACAATGAGTTTCAGAATACAAACAACCTCTAAGTGAAAAATGCCTCAATTCTCCTCTGAGCCTTCTAGTGTTTAACTTAAATATATGCTCCTTGGTTCTTGACCCCTCTACTAATTGAAGAAATACCTTCCTATCCAGTCTAATAATGTCCCTCAATCTTGTACATCTCTGAAAGGTCTGGTCTCAATATACCCAATCTTTCCTTATAGCTCAGACCCTCCAGCTCAGGAAGTAGCCTGGTAAACCTCCTCTCCAACTCCTCTATTGCAATCATATCCTTCAAGCATTTCAGATATTTACTAATCAACCTACTCAGCAATGTGATCACACACCCTCTGCAGCAAGCAGAACTTGAGCCTGGGATTCTGGCTCAGAGGCAGGGACATGACCACATGCACCACAGCATTTTATACATTTCCAGTACAACATACTTGCTCTTGCATTCTACACAGTAGGTATCCCATATGCCTGGTTTCCTGTGCTATTACCTTCAAGGATCTGCAGATAAGTATATAGAGTCATAGAGTAATAAAGATGTACAGCACGGAAACAGACCCTTCGGTCCAACTTGTCCATGCCAGCCAGATATCCCAACCCAATCTAGTCCCAGCTGCCAGCACTGGCCCAGCAATCTTCAGTATTTTCCAGGATTCTACCATTTGTACTGTGATCTCTTTCGGGCATAAGCCCTTCATCCTGATGAAGGAATTATGCTGAAATGTGGATTCTCATGCTCCTCTGATTCTGCCTGACCAGCTTTGCTTTGCCAATACCACACTCTTAAAATCTGATCTCCAGCATCTGCAGTTCTCACTTTCTCCATACTGTAATCCCTTGCCTTGTTAACCTGCCCCAGGTAAATTACAGTACATGAAGGAATGAATATCATTTGCCACAGCTTTGACCACCTGATGCCTCTCTTGAATATCTTATTGCAGTTTTATAGATCTTCACCATTTCCCACATTACCAATTTGAGAAATTTGTAAATTTCTTGACCACACTCCCTATACTTAAGTCCAAATTATAAATGTACAACACAAATAGGAAATATCATAGCACCAAGCCCTGCAGAACCCCACTGGAAACAGACTGCCAGTCACAAAAACACCCTATGCTTCCTGCCTTTCAGTCAATTTTGGATCCAATGTATCACTTTGTCTTGGGTTCTATGTATTATTACTTTCTTCAGCTGTCGGAGTCAAAAGTTTTGCTGAAGTCCATACAGAGTCATAGTCATACAGTCATAAAAACAGGTCCTTTGGTCCACCATGTCTATGCTGACCAATGAATACCAAAATACAATATTACATTTACCTGCACTTGGCGCATAAGCTATGTAGTAGCATTTTAACTGCCTGTCCAGATGGATGTTAACAAGTTAGATAGTATCTGCCTCCATCATCATGTTCCATATTGCTACCACTCTCGAGGTGAAAAACAAATTCTCATAGTCCCTCTAAACCATTTACTCTTCACATTAAACGTATGGTCCCTGGTCTGAAACACATCTGCCATGGAGAAACATTGAGGAGATAGTGAGGTCTGCAGATGCTGGAGATCAAAGTTGAAACTTTATTGCTGGAACAGCACAGCAGGTCAGGCAGCATCCAGGGAACAGGAGATTCGACGTTTCGGGCACAGGCCCTTCTTCAGGAATGAGCAGAGAGTGTTCAGCAGGAGAAGATAAAAGGTAGGGAGGAGGGACTTGGAGGAGGGGCGTTGGAAATGTGATAGGTGGAAAGAGGTCAAGGTGAGGGTGATAGGTCGGAGTAGGATGGAGGCGGAGAGGTCAAGAAGACGACTGCAGGTCAGGAAGGCGGTGCCGGGCTGGAGGGATCCGGCTGAGACAAGGTGGGGGGAGGGGGGATGAAGAAACTGGTGAAGTCCAAGTTCATCCCCTGCGGTTGGAGGGTTCCCAGTCGGAAGATAAGACGCTCCTCCTCCGACCGTCGGGTTGTTGTGGTTTGGCGGTGGATGGGTCCAATGACCTGCATATCCTCGGTGGAGTGGGAGGGGGAGTTGAAATGCTGTGCTACAGGTTGGTTGGGTTGGTTCGTCCGGGTGGCCCAGAGGTGCTCTCTGAATCGCTCCGCAAGTAGGCGGCCTGTCTCCCCAATATAGAGGAGGCCACACCGGCTGCAGCGGATGCAGTAGATGATGTGGGTGGAAGTGCAGGTGAATCTGTGGCGGATATGGAAGTTTCCTTTGGGGCCTTGGAGAGAAGTGAGGGGGGAGGTGTGGGCGCAAGTGTTGCACCTCCTGCGGTTGCAAGGGAAGGTGCCGGGAGTGGAGGTTGGGTTGGTGGGGGGTGTGGATCTGACAAGGGAGTCGCGGAGGGAGTGGTCTCTACGGAAAGCTGATAGGGGAGGGGAGGGAAATATATCCTTGGTGCTGGGGTCTGTTTGGAGGTGGCGGAAGTGACGGCGGATGATGCGCTGTACATGGAGATTGGTGGGGTGGTAGGTGAGGACCAGTGGGGTTCTGTCCTGGTGGCGGTTGGAGGGGCGGGGCTCAAGGGCGGAGGAGCGGGAAGTGGAGGAGATGCGGTGGAGGGCACCGTCGACCACGTCGGGGGGGGAAATTGCGGTCCTTGAAGAAGGAGGCCATCTGTGTTGTACGTATTTTGAACTGGTCCTCCTGGGAGCAGATGCGGCGGAGACGAAGGAATTGGGAGAATGGGATGGCGGTTTTACAGGGGACAGGATGGGAGGAGGTGTAGTCCAGGTAGCTGTGGGAGTCGGTTGGTTTCTAGTAGATGTCCGTGTTGATTCGGTCGCCTGAGATAGAAACAGAAAGGTCTAGGAAGGGGAGGGAGGAGTCCGAGACTGTCCAGGTGAATTTGAGGTTGGGGTGGAAGGTGTTAGTGTAGTGGATGAACTGTTCAACCTCCTCGTGGGAGCACGAGGTAGCGCCGATACAGTCATCAATGTAGCGAAGGAAAAGATGGGGGGGTGGGGCCAGTGTAGTTGCGGAAGATGGATTGTTCCACATACCCTACGAAGAGGCAGGCATAGCTGGGGCCCATGCGGGTGCCCATGGCTACTCCTTTTGTTTGGAGAAAGTGGGAGGATTGGAAAGAAAAGTTGTTCAGGGTGAGGACCAGTTCGGTCAGTCGAAGGAGGGTGTCGGTGGAAGGGTACTGGGTGGTACGGCGGGAAAGGAAGAAGCGGAGTGCTTTGAGTCCTTTGTGATGGGGGATGGAGGTGTACAGGACTGGATGTCCATGGTGAAGATGAGGCGCTGGGGACTGGGGAAGCGGAAATCCTGGAGGAGGTGGAGGGCGTGGGTGGTGTCACGAACGTAGGTGGGGAGTTCTTGGACTAATGGGGACAGGACCGTGTCGAGGTATGCCGAGATGAGTTCGGTTGGGCAGGAGCAGGCTGAGACGATGGGTCGTCCGGGGCAGTCAGGTTTGTGGATTTTGGGCAGGAGGTAGAAACGGGCGGTGCGGGGTTGTGGGACTATGAGGTTGGAGGCGGTGGATGGGAGGTCCCCTGAGGAGATGAGGTTATGGATGGTCTGGGAGATGATGGTTTGGTGGTGGGGGGTGGGGTCATGGTCAAGGGGACGGTAGGAGGAGGTATCTGCGAGCTGGCGTTTGGCCTCAGCGGTGTAAAGGTCAGTGCGCCAAACTACTACTGCGCCTCCCTTGTCAGCTGGTTTGATGGTGAGGTTGGGGTTGGAACGGAGGGAGTGGAGGGCTGCGCGTTCTGAGGGTGAGAGGTTGGAGTGGGTGGGAGGGGTGGGGGAGTTCAGGTAGCGGTTAATATCGCGGCGGCAGTTTGCTATGAAGAGGTCGAGGGCAGGTAGGAGGCCAGCACGGGGTGTCCAGGTGGACGGGGTGTGTTGGAGGTGGGAGAAGGGGTCGTCAGAGGGTGGGCGAGAGTCTTGATTGAAGAAGAAGGCACGGAGGCGAAGGCGGCGGAAGAATTGTTCGATGTCACTCCGTGTATTGAATTCATTGACCCGAGAACGTGTGGGAAAGAAGGTGAGACCTCTGCTGAGGACTGATCTTTCATCCTCAGAGAGGGGCAAGTCTGGAGGGATGGTGAACACACGGCAGGGCGGGGAGCTAGGACCTGGTGTGGGGCTGGAGCTGGATGTGGGGGCGGGGTTAGGCCTGGGGGCGGGGACAGAGGTCGGCGTGGAGCCGCGTTGGACATGGTGATGGACACCGGCAGGGGGGCGGGGTTAGGCGCGGTGACGGAACTCGGCCGGGGGGCGGAGTTAGGCGTGGTGGCGGAACGCGGCGTGGGGGCGGAGTTAGGCGCGGTGACGGATCGTAGCGGGGGCGGGGTTAGGCGTGGTGACGGAACGCGGTGGGGGGGCGGGGTTAGGCGTGGTGAGGGATCGTAGCGGGGGGGCGGAGTTAGGCGTGGTGACGGAACGCGGCAGGGGGGCGGGGTTAGGCGTGGTGACGGATCGTAGCGGGGGGCGGGGTTAGGCGTGGTGACGGAACTCGGCGGGGTTAAGCGTGGTGACGGAACGCGGCGGGGGGGCGGGGTTAGGCGTGGTGACGGAACGCGGCGGGGGGGCGGAGACACATGCGGCGATGTGGTCCAAATGTAGGTTGCTGACGTCACTGGGGGCGGAAGTAGCTGCGGCGACCACGGAGACAGAGTTCTTCCCCATAGCCGCGGAGGTCGCCAATCTGTTGGCGATTGTCTTCATGACGATCGCAGAGCAGGTTGTCTGTGCGGCGATCCTGGAGGCGGTTGTTTGGGCCGCGATCATGAAGGTTGCGAGGTCGGTGGGGGCGGAAGTGACGTCATCGGCGGCGGCGTCTGCGGCTATTGCCGCGGGCGCTGTAGCGGCCGCGTGTGTAATGGTGCCGGACTGGTTTCGGAGGCCGATGGAGAAACATTCTCATGATCTACTCTGTCCATGCTTCTCAATTTCAGAAACCAACAACAAACTGCCATTTCTAGATGTCACATTAGAGTGAACAGCTAATGGGGAACTTCAAACCAGCGTCTACAGGAAAACAACACATACCAACCAAATTGAACTACAGAAGAAATCACCTCAACATCCACAAATGAAGCTGCGTCAGAACATTATTCGAACGAGTCACCACACACTGGCAGCACAGAGGAACTATGCAGAGCAGAGGAAATCCCCTACACCACTTTTTACCACCCCGAAGAAAAGGAACAGGAGATGGCATCATCAACTCAAGGAAACTTAAACACGTAAATAAAAATATGGGCCACATCTGGATGAAGTGTGCTTCATCTGGAAGCTCACTGATGATGTTACCTAGTATGGTGATGAACCATCTGAAAAAGAACCTTCCTGTTCAGCAAGCAAACCTACATCCAGAACCTTATCTATGACTCATGATTTTATAGATCTCGATAAGGGGAGCACTCAGTCTCCTACGTTCCAGAGGAGAAAGTTGCAGCCTATCCAACCTCTCCTTATAACTCGAGCCTTTCAGCCCAGGTAGCATCCTAATAAATGATTTCTGTACTCTTTCTAGTTTAATAATATCTTTTCTATAGTTGATCGAGCAAATTGCATGCAGTACTCCAAATATGGCCTCACCAATACTTTGTACAGCTGCAATAAGATATCCCAACTCCTATACTCAATGCCCTGACCATTGAAAGGAAGCATGCCGAAAGCATCTTTGCACCCTGTCTACTTGTGACTCCACTTTCAAGGAGCTATGAACTTTTACCCAGAGATCTCTTTGTTCTATAACACTCGCCAAAGCTCCACCATTGACTGTGTAAGCCCTACCCTGGTTTGACCCACTAAAATTCAACACCTTGCATTTATCTAAATTAAACTCCAACTGCCATTCCTCAGCCTCCTGGCCCAGTTGATCAAGACCTTATGTCATTCCCACATAGCCTTCTTCACTGTCCACGATACCACCACTCGAAGTCATCTGCAAACTTATTAACTATACCTCCTAAATTCTCATCTAAATCATTTACATAAATGACAAATATCAGTGGACCCAGCATTAATCCCTGTGGTACATCATTGGGCACAGGCCTCCAATCTAAATAACAGCTCTCTACCACCACCCTCTGTCTTCTATCATCAAGCCAAATTTGTATCCAAATGGCTAGCTCTCCCTGAATCCTGTGAGATTCAACCTTACTCAACAATCTGCCATGCTGCACTTCATCAAAGGCCTTAGTAAAATCCACGTTGATTACATCTCCCACACTGCCCTCATCTACTTCTTTGGTCACCCCTTCAAAACTCTCATTCAAATCTGAGTCTCAATTTCCCACACAAAGTCATGTTGTTTATCCCTACTCAGTCCTTGCCTCTCCAAATGTCTGTAGATCCTGATCCTCAATCCACTCTAACAACTTGCCCACTTTCACATTAGGCTTACCAGTCTGCAGGTCCTAAGCATTTTCCTACAACCTTTCTTAAATTATGATTTGGAGATGCCGGTGTTGGACTGGGGTGTACAAAGTTAAAAATCACGCAACACCAGGTTATAGTCCAACAGGTTTAATTGGAAGCACACTAGCTTTCAGAGCAATGCTCCTTCATCAGGTGATAGTGGAGGGCTCGATCGTAACACAGAATTTATAGCAAAAATTTACAGTGTGATGTAACTGAAATTATACATTGAAAAATTGATTGTCTGTTAAGCCTTTCATCTGTTAGAATACAGTGATAGTTTCACTTTTTTCATGTGTAAATCACAAAACCTTTTTTTAAAGTTGCATTCTCGGGTTAATTGTTAACAATGGTGATAGCTAGATCTTCCCCTGCCACCACAGGAACTGCAAAACCTGCGCCCACACCCCCTCCCTCACCTCCATCCAAGGCTCTAAAGGAGCCTTCCACATCCAAAGTTTTACCTGCACATCCACTAATATCATTTATTGTATCTGTTGTTCCCGATGCGGTCTCCTCTACATTGGGGAGACTGGACACCTCCTAGTAGAGCGCTTTAGGGAACATCTCTGAGACACCCGCACCAATCACCCACACCGCCCCGTGGCCCAACATTTCAACTCCCCCTCCCACTCTGCCGAGGACATGGAGGTCCTGGACCTCGTTCACTGCCGCTCCCTCACCACCAGACGCCTGGAGGAAGAACGCCTCATCTTCCACCTCGGAACACTTCAACCCCAGGGCTACAATGTGGACTTCAACAGTTTCCTCATTTCCCTTTCCCCCACCTCACCCTAGTTCCAAACTTCCAGCTCAGCAGTGTCCCCATGACTTGCCCTACCTGCCTATCTTCTTTTCCACCTATCCACTCCACCCTACTCCCACCCCCGACCTATCACCTTCATTCCCTCCCCCACTCACCTATGTACTCTATGCTACTTTCTCCCCACCCCCACCCTCCTCTAGCTTATCTCTCCACGCTTCAGGCTCTCTGCCTTTATTCCTGATGAAGGGCTTTTGCCTGAAACGTCGATTTTACTGCTCGGATGCTGCCTGAACTGCTGTGCTCTTCCAGCACCACTAATCCAGAATCTGGTTTCCAGCATCTGCAGTCATTGTTTTTACCTAATATGTTGAAGGTGTTGGCCCCCTGTGTTCTCTGTCTATGCCATGATGTTTAGATTGATTCTAATCTAAAAAGTGAGATAACAGAGTTTTACATAAATTCATGCAGTTTTTGAGCAAAGTACAATGTAACTCTGCAAGTACAAATTCACCCCACAAAATTTATGTGTGCATGTGGGTATTTGTCTGTGTGTGTGTGTCTGGGGTGGGGGTTGTGAGTGTGAGAAAGTGTGAGAAAGTGTGAGAAAGTGTGTGTGTGTGTGTGTGTGTGTGTGTGTGTGTGTGGGAGTGTGTGTGGGAGTGTGTGTGTGTGGGAGTGTGTGTGGGAGTGTGTGTGGGAGTGTGTGTGTGTGTGTGTGTATATAGTGAGTGCAGAGTGTCTTAAGTCTGTGAGGGGGTGCATGTGAGAGTGTGGGAGTGTGTGTGTCTATAAGGGGGTGTCTGTGTGCACCTGCGTCCGTGTGTATGTGAGAGAGTGTGTGTGTGTGTAGGAATATCTGTGTGTGTGTGTAGTGCAATAGTGATCACCTGTAATGTGACATGAAAGGCTTAACAGACAATCAATTTTTTAATGTATAATTTCAGTTACATCACACTGTAAATTTTTGCTATAAATTCTGTGTTACGATCGAGCCCTCCACTATCACCTGATGAAGGAGCGTCGCTCCGCAAGCTAGTGTGCTTCCAATTAAACCTGTTGGACTATAACCTGGTGTTGTGTGATTTTTAACTCTGTACACCCCAGTCCAACACCAGCATCTCCAAATCATGACTACTATCGACACCACTAACCGCCAGCTTAAAGTGGAGAGGATCTCCAAGAAGATTGCACATATCGACACAGACATGAAGATTCTACAGGAATGCAGGCAAGCAGGAAAGATCCCGAAAGGATTACGGATCACGAACCCACTTAGGTCGACCTATAACACAGACTATGCAGAGAGACTTTGCCACCGCACCTCTCGTAAACTCCTCAATCATCTCATGCACCAACTCTACAGCAGGCGCCACAACCTTGAAATTCAGATGGAGTCCACACTCTCAGCCTGCACACAGGATACATCAGTACAATTATGTGACATTGCCAAACAGACAAGGCGACAAAACTACACCACGTACATGCACACCAAGAACAAAAGACTGGAGAAACTTGGCATTCTCACCAGTAATAGCCCTGGAACCACAGTAGACAACATTATCACTGCGAGGAAGTCTACTGTCAACTTATCGGACCACATCCTTCGACCGGAAGAGATTGAAGTCCTGAGTAGAGGTCTCAACTTCTGCCCCACCACTAAAATGGACCCGTTGGTTCTGGCAGCAGACACAGAGGAGTTCATCAGATGAATGAGACTCCGAGAATTCTTTCAAGGTGCCGGCAGTGATCCCACTGATGAACTGGAACAGTCATCACAGGGATCTGTAGAAGAGCGACCAAAGGTGGTGTCAACATGGACCCCACTGGAGGGCCGCTGCCCTGGGCTTGATATGTATGCTCAAATTGTCGGGAAATATATAAATGCCAGATTCATCAGCCGTACCCACAAGGTAGAGCAAAACATCACCCGTTCACAACGCAATACCATCCAGGCTCTCAAAACCAATCACAACATTGTCATCAAACCAGCAGATAAAGGAGGAGCCATTGTCATTCAGAATAGAACAGATTACTGCAAGGAAGTGTACCAACAACTGAACAACCAGGAACACTACAGGCAACTACCAGCTGATCCGACCAAAGAACACACCCGAGAATGAAACACACTGACCAGAACTTTGGATCCAGTCCTTCAGAGTTCCCTACGCGCCCTCATCCCACGTACTTCTCGTGTAGGCGATTTCTGCTGCCTTCCAAAGGTACACAAAGCCAAAAGTAGTGTCGGGCAATGGGACCCTATGTGAGAATCTCTCCGGCTATGTGGAAGGCATCTTGAAACCTATTGTACAGGCGATCTCCAGCTTCTGTCGCGACACTACGGATTTCTTACAGAAACTCAGCACCCATGGACCAGTTGAACCGGGAACATTCCTCGTCACAATGGACGTTCCCACACTCTACACCAGCATCCCCCACAATGATGGCATCACGGCAACAGCCTCAGTACTCAACACCAACAACTGCCAGTCTCCAAACACCATCCTACAACTCATCCGCTTTATCCTCGATCACGTCTTCACCTTTGACAACCGGTTCTTCATCCAGACACACGGAACAGCCATGGGGACCAAATTTTCACCCCAATATGCCAACATTTTTATGCACAGGTTCGAACAAGACTTCTTCTCTATGCACGATCCCCAACCAACATTGTACACCAGGTACACTGACAACATTTTCGTCCTCTGGACCCATGGCAAGGAGTCACTGATAAAACTACACAGTGACATCAGCAAGTTTCATCCCACCATCAAACTCACCATGGACTACTCTCGACTATCTGTCTCATTCTTGGACACATATGTTTCCATCAAGGATGGACACCTCAGCACCACACTCTACCGCAAACCCACAGGCAACCTCACAATGCTACACTTCTCCAGCTTCCACCCAAAACATATTAAAACAGTCATTCCCTATGGACAAGCCCTACGCATACACCGGATCTGCTCAGATGAGGAGGAACGTGACGTACTCAAGGATGCCCTCACAAGAACGGGGTACGATGCTCAACTCATTGACCGCCAGTTCCGTGCTGCAACTGACAGGGTACCCTTCGTTGTTCAGTACTTCCCAGGAGCTGAAAAATTACGCCATGTTCTTCGTGACCTGCAACACATTATCAATGAGAATGAGCACCTCACCAAGACCTTCCCCACAACTCCACTACTTGCCTTTAAACAACCGCCAAACCTCAAACAGATCATTGTTCGCAGCAAACTGCCCAGCTCTCAGGACAACTCCATACAACCCTGTCACGGTGGACGCTGCAAGACGTGTCAGATTGTGGACATAGATACCACTATTACCTCCCACCTTGTACATGGCAGGTACTCATGTGACTCAGCCAACGTTGTCTATCTTATACGTTGCAGGCAAGAATGCCTGGAGGCATGGTACATTAGGGAAACCGAGCAAAGGCTATGACAACGGATGAATGGGCACCGCACAACAAACAACAGACAGGAGGGTTCCCTCCCAGTTGGGGAACACTTCAGTGGTCCAGGACATTCAGCCTCGGACCTTTGGGTGACCATCCTCCAAGGTGGACTTCGGGACAGGCAGCAGAGGAAAGTGGCCGAGCACAGGCTGATAGCTACGTTCGGTACCCATACGGAGGGCCTCAACTGGGACCTTGGGTTCATGTCACATTACAGGTGATCACCATTGCACTACACACACACTGTCACATACACACGGACACAGGTACACATAGACACGCACACAGACACCCACACACACCCTTATAGACACACACACTCCCACATGCACCCCCTCACAGACTTAAGACACTCTGCACTCACTACACACACACACACACTCACTTTCTCACACTCACAACCCCCACCCCAGACAGACACATACACAGACAAAGACCCACATGCACACATATATTTTGTGGGGTGAATTTGTATTTGCAGAGTTACATTGTACTTTGCTCAAAAACTGCATGAGTTTATGTAACACTCTGTCATCTCACTTTTTAGATTAGAATCAATCTAAACATCATGGCATAGACAGAGAACACGGGGGCCAACACCTTCAACATATTGTCTAGCTATCACCATTGTTAACAATTAACCCGAGAATGCAACTTTAAAAAAAAGGTTTTGTGATTTACACATGAAAGAAGTGAAACTATCACTAACAGTTGAAAGGCTTAACAGACAATCAATTTTTCAATGTATAACTTCAGTTACATGACACTAAATTTTTGCTATAAATTCTGTGTTACGAAGGAGCCCTCCACTATCACCTGATGAAGGAGCGTTGCTCTGAAAGCTAGTGTGCTTCCAATTAAACCTGTTGGACTATAACCTGGTGTTGGGGAGATTTCACTGCGGTGTTTAATGTAGGGCTAGGGAGGGTGACACTTCCAGCCCTGAAATGGTTAACAACAGCCAAGCGAGCTGCTGCAGGCGATTGCATGACTGCTGGAGCTTGTAAGGGATATGCATAATGTTAATTAAATCTTGGAGCCTGTAAATACCAGCCAGTATCAATTGCCCCATCGAAACTCGGGATTCATAAAGAAACTGATCGGAATCTGTAACTGTTAGACAAGTGTGAATTGCTCTATCGGAACCTGTAACTAGTGAGTGTGAATGGCTCTATTTAAGTCTAAAGTTGATAAGTGTAATTGACAATTTAGTTAAACTAAAACTATTGAAAATGGCTAGCCTGTCAGACGCATAGTAATTCCTTGACACAATGGACTATTGAATACGGGATCGGAACCGCTCCCAGGGATGGCTGAGCCATTGTCAAGCACAGCAGGAGCTGGACAGGCACTTCGATGCGGCCAATAGGAGGACGGATCCCCAGCGCGCGCAGATGAATGGACCAATGGGGAAGGCGAACTGACCGGGGACTCCAGGCAGCGCGAAGTATAATTGTGTCAACTTTGAACGGGAAGGGAGAACGCCTTCTCCAACGAATGCATGCTTGTAGATTCGTTGTATCAGTTAAGATTCTGTGAATAAACTGCTGTCTGCGTCTAATCATAGTTGCCAGTGTGAGTCTCTCCTTCCAAAAGAACACGCAAAGACGGGACCCTCCGGGTCCGTCTTAACATTGAGCCCTCCACTATCACCTGATGAAGGAGCGTTGCTCTGAAAGCTAGTGTGCTTCCAATTAAACCTGTTGGACTATAACCTGGTGTTGTGTGATTTTTAACTTTCTTAAATTAAATACTCTTGTTGTTTCCCTCAAATTCTACTTGATGCTCTTATTCGAGTTTGAATTAATTTTCACACTGTACTTTGCATGGGAATGAGATATTAAAGAGTTAATTTGTTCTGCTGACCTGCAAGAAATTGAATACCCTGGGGGCAGGATGAGATTTCTGTTCTAGAGGTAGAATTTAAGTGATTTTGCATTGTAATTCCTTACCATTCAGAGCATTTGTATCATCATCACCTATTCAGAAGTCAACTGGAACATTACAATTGAAATTCTGACTGCACCCTACAGTTACAAAAAAACACAATTCACACCAGATCTGGCCATTAAGGAATGATTTGCGTTGTACTGTTTCTGGAAATGATGTGGTC
Organism: Chiloscyllium plagiosum; assembly: GCF_037043375.1. NCBI lineage: Eukaryota > Metazoa > Chordata > Chondrichthyes > Orectolobiformes > Hemiscylliidae > Chiloscyllium > Chiloscyllium plagiosum. The sequence continues at coordinate 78,885,904 of NW_028270148.1, forward strand.
ACTAAATTGTGTTTTGAGGGGCATGTAACTGTGGGTTTAGATTAGATTAGATTACATTACATTAGATTGTCTTGTGGGCATTACTGACTGTGATGTAAAGATTTTATATAAAGGAAGGACTGTTCCTTTGTTCAGGGAAACCACTCGACATGCTTCTCAAGCTTACTGTACTGACTTAATAAAATTTGGCTGTTGTTCACAGAAGTTGGTGTATTGCAGTTGCATCAAGTGTGAAAGAATGTCAGGAAAAATAACTTAACAGGAAGGCCTCATAAACAATGCCTGGATGAAATTTTATTTGGCAGCTCATCTGAAATTGTGGATGTTCAAATAAACGAAGCACATGACCTGCCCACCAACTACAAACAGTGTCTCCCATTTGATTTATTTTTGGTGATTTCAGATGACAAATTAGATGTGAAGGTATGCTGTGAACAGGATGCCAAGAATTTACAGCATGATTTGAACAACGTGCGAGAGTGTACATACAATATAGAAGCAGGCCTTTCAGCCCACCATGTTAATGCCGACCAACAAATACCAAAATATAACAATCCCAATTACCTGCACTTGGTACATAACCTACGACGCTTTGGCATTTTACATATTCATCCAAATGCTTCTTAAATGTTGCATGAGTTCATGCCTCCACCACCATTTCAGTAAACATGTTTTATATATTTATCACTGATAGACTGTCTTTATACTGATACCCACCTTGGCAAGGAGGGAATGAGTAATATCATATTGTGTACCTGATGGCACCTCCGGTTGAGGCAGGCCAAAAGCATGTCAGATCATGTTCAACATGTCAGCAAAACAATGCCGTTCAAGGGGTACACTGCATAACAGGGAGAACACCCTTGCCAGGAGGTAAATTTGAATGTATCCAGCTTGATTTCATTTAACTGCCACGTTGTTATAAGTATTGTCTTTTTATTATTGACATATTTAGTAGATGGATTGAAGCCTTTCTGATCACTAATAATAAAGCCTCAACAGTGGTAAAATTACTCCTGACCGAGATCATACAGAGGTTTGGAGTGCCTCGGCAGCTTAGTTCAGACAATGGCCCCCACTTTGTGGCTTGTTGTTGAGTTTCCCTATGTGAGGCACTGCATATCCAGCAGCAATTCCATTGCGCTTATCACCCTCTGGTGGCAGGAATAGGGGCAAGAGCAAACTGGATTCTTAAAACCAAACTGACTAAGTTAATGTCTGAAACAGGCCTTGCCTTTAGCCCTGTATCACATGACGCTTACCCCATACTCGACCACTACACTATCAGCAGCAGGAATAATTTATGACTGAACCAGTAGGAACCCTTGGGATGCAAACACAGACCCACCCACCCACGTAAACTTAAATATTATGGGAGATGAAATGCAGAGATACTTTCAGCAGCTAACATCGCTGCTGAAGTTTCTCCACTCATGGGTAAAGCACGCCTTCGGACCACCAATGGATCAAAATTCAGATGACCAGAGCGAGCCCCCCAGACCATAAACAGGAGAACTCATGCTGATCAAGCTTGGACACAGATGGAAAATATCATTCCAGATGCTCCTGTAGACACCAATGACAAAGTCCAAGGACAGAGTCGCTCACTCCACCTGACTGACTGTAAACGATGGTCCCCTCAAGTAGTCTAAAGACTACACTTACAGTCTACATTAGGCCTAGAGGACAATTTGTTTTATAAGACACACACTTTTGCATGGTAATTGAACTGTGTGTTACCCATTTGCCCAGTCAGTAGAGACAGCATTTGTAGCCATTCTTGGGTGGACCTCCCCCTCAAGCTATACAGCACAGATACTTCAAACACCCGCTGTATTGGTCAAAGCTGGAAGTTTATAAGGATGTCATCGGGACAGTGCATAGAGCTGATAAATTCAGATAAGACTCAGTCCCCTAGCTGCACAGGGACGCGGGGAAGATATGGTACAACTTGCTATGATCCTATTAGCTATCCACTTTGCTTGTCAGGACGGGGGGCCTGTCCTTACGCTTTGGTTCCCACAAATACCTTGTGCCCAAAAGCAATGTGTGCATAGGACTGCCAGGTGTGCAATGGAATATTCACCTGAATCTGTGACAAGGAACTGCAGGAAGGCAGTTCATTAGTGGGCATTGCAATGGAACCCATGTGAGCTCAGCCTTGGGTCATATCCTTTCTTTGGATGTAGGTTTGCTCGCTGAGCTGGAAGGTTTGTTTTCAAACGTTTAATCAACATACCAGGTAACATCTTCAGTGAGCCTCTAATGAAGCACTCATGGTGTAGCCTGCTTTCTATTTATATGTTTAAGTTTCCTTGAGTCAAATATATAAATAGAAAACAGGCTTCACCACCAGTGCTTCATTCAGAGGTTCACTGAAGATGTTACCTAGTATGGTGACAAAACCTCTGAAAACGAACCTTCCAGCTCAGCAAGCAAACATACATCCAGAACCTCAACCTGAGCTACAAATCTTCTCAAAAGTTGCTAATATCTTTTTTATGATTACCAATTGATTGGATCAGAAGAAAACTCCAGTCAGGAGAGAAACTGGAGATATAAACAATTTGCGACTGCCAATAACCAAGTGGTGAAATGCAACATCCGAAAGAGGGCGTGTGTTCCTTCTCAACGGGACCTTCACCATGGCCACTCTGACTCTACCCACCCTGTTTGCTGTAGGGACAGTAGGATCACTCACTGTCCCATGCCCACAGAAGGCACCTGCCCACTGCAGAGTAGTATCATGAGCTATTGGTCAGGAGTTTTGTGCAGATTGGAAGGATCCAGTGACTCTGGGCTCTTCCCTTGGTCACAGGTTCCTGGGGACATTACCCTCGGGGATTAGCAGGAACAATGACAGCAAAGAACTGAAATTACCTCATTTGTTAACCATCCTGGGAAACAGTACAGTGAGGGGACTAGATGCAGTTAATCGGGAATTGGCGGAGTTAAGGCTATACACGCAACTGACCAGATATGCAGTAGACTATCTATTGGCCCAACAAGAGGGTGTGTGTACAATAGATTAGATTAGATTACTTTACAGTGTGGAAACAGGCCCTTCGGCCCAACAAGTCCACACCGACCCGCAAACCACCCATACCCCTACATTTACCCCTTACCTAACACTACGGACAATTTAGCATGGCCAATTCACCTGACCTGCACATCTTTGGAACTGTGGGAGGAAACCGGAGCACCCGGAGGAAACCCACGCAGACACGGGGAGAATGTGCAAACTCCACACAGTCAGTCGCCTGAGGCGGGAATTGAACCCGGGTCTCTGGCGCTGTGAGGCAGCAGTGCCCACAATATTACTCCTACAAATGCATCACCCGGGTTATGGATGAATCATATAGCACAACCCGTGTCATTCAGTCTATTTAGAACCAACTGAATCATTTCAGACAAGGCCATAAGAATGGAGATGGATGGCTACTGGAAGGATCCTGGGGATTCTATGTACACCATGGGCTAGTGATTTCTGTTATTATAATTACTGTCTATTGTGTGTCAAAAACTTGTTTAAGTACTGGCTGTAAGATACTTATGAATAAATTGGTAGCACCTTTTTCATCCTCCATCCAAATAGTTCTCATGGAATGATAAAAGGAGGGAATGTAATATTAAAGAGTTAACTTGCCCTGCTGACCTGCAGGAAATTCGATATCATGAGGCTAGGGTGGGATAACTCCGACTTACAGGTAGATTGTAAGGAAGTTATATTCCCATCTCTTGGCATTCATAGCCATTTGCTTGGCCATTTTCTAGTTCTTCACAATCCATTTTACATTGTCATCTCCTACTATTTACATTTTTATCCCCTATTCAGAAAATCAATAAGAACATTACAGTTGGAGTTGACTACTTCCTGTAGTTTAAAAAATTGATTTGCAACAGATTTGACCATTAAGGGATGTTTACATTATATTGTTTCTGGAGAAGGTCTTGAGTCTTGAGTGGCATGTGACTATGGAGGGATAGCTGTGGGTTGTCTTGTAGGCATTACTGACTGTGATGTAAAGATTCTGTATAAAGGTTGGACTTTTGTTTTGTTCAGGGAGAGCTTTGACACGACTCTGCAAGCCCTGCAAGGTGTGTGTTAGAAGTTCCTCCAGAAAGTTTGTACTGTACTGTGCTTAATAAAATTTTGCTTGTTCACATAAATTGGTGTTTGCAGTTGCATCATGTGTGTACGAATCTCAGGAAAAAGAACTTAACAGCTCCACATCCTGTCAAATAAGGCATACACTTGGACAAAATATTCAGAACGACTCATGTGGATAGATAAGTCTAAATAAGGCACACACTTTGATTCAGAGACTTGTGTATAAAGAGCCAGAAGAATACACTTTCTTCAGCAACACTTCGAAGATTGATTTTTTAAAGAAGGTACCTTACGTCAGAAGGCATGGTGAAGACCCCGAGCAGAGTTTCAGCCAGTTGCCAACTCTCCCAGGTAATAATGTTCGGGTTGAGTTGCAGAAAGTGAAAGACAAGAGATTGAGATATCTCCAATAATTAGAAGTATGTATTATTTGTTTAAATGTTTAATAAATGAATTGTGTTTTATAGCTCTAAGTGTCACCATGTATCTTCATCTATGTACAGTTGTCTCTCAGAGACAGGCAAGCTAATTTTGGCGTCCCTTGGTGGGCGTCAATAAGAGGGAGCTTTCTTTTACTCCTACATTAGACCAGGTAACTTCAGACTCTTCCAACAACCAGTCTGAGCCTGAATTAAGAATGCAACTGCCACATATGATGGCCAGGATTAAGTGGGTACCCGGATGGACGAGGTAGAAATTTGGTCGCAAGAAAGACAAAGGACACACTAAAAAGGTTAGCACTAACAGAGAATGGTGGGTCTAGGGGACTCTAACTGGAGAGGATTTCGCAAATAGTACATGACTGGGAAATGGCCAAAGTACAGTGAGTATAGTGGTGATACAGGAACTCTTTGGAATACGACAAAGGATGTTTAGGAAAACAGGCACTTTTCAAGTGCAGAAAGCTATTGAAATAGGCTGCATGTTAAAAGACTAGGCAGAAAAGCAGCAGCGAATGCGGAGTCTGCGAACACAGGTAACCGAGCATAGAGAAGAGATAAACAAACTGACTGAGAAGGTAGGGATTTTAAAAAACCAGACAGATACAGAAATCATGCCTGTGAGCCAGTATCAAATGCAGTGTGAAAAATTGATTAAGAGAAAAGGACAAAAATAAAGAGGAAACGAGAAAAAGGGCTCACGTACAGACAGAAGAGCTGAAGGAAGTGTAATGATTTGAAAACACCTGTGAATGTAGTACATAAGGCAGCACAGGAGCGAAAAGGGACCTCAGGCAATCATATAAAGTCAGATATCTGCACAAAGAGGGATAATATGTATATTTGCGACACGACTCTTTGAGAAGGTATGGGAGGAACCTGGGGAGGTCTAGTAGATGAAGTAGCCAGATATGGAAAGAAAGACCCAGGGGAATGGCGTCCCTCTCTGGATGGAGGGCAGGGGAAAGATCTATTCCCCAATAGTCCCCCGATCACTAGGAGACAACAGACAGTAGTCTCAGAGAGCAACAATAACCACCCAACATCACATATACCACCTCTTAAGAGTTCAACAGCTAAGAAACATAGCCATAGGGGATTATCAGTTAGGCAACGAACCCTGGGAGCTGTCCCAAGTACCGAACCGTACATGGGTTAGATAATAAGGAGAAGAAGAAACTAATACTGATGTATCTCCATCCCAATACACATTCAGCTTTGCCAGAGCCACAGAATGCACCAGCGGGACATCAGGCAAGTTAAGGGAGGCCATGGGAGCTAATAGAGAGGACTCAGTGGACGCCCTGAATAAGTGCAGACGGAGGAAAGTAAAGCATTCAAGTGTGTTTGCTGCAAGGCTATACGTATCGCTGCAGAGTGTATATGACGCAGGGCTAACAAAATCTGGCTGCACCTTTTGACAATCGGTGAGTCCATACACTGGCATCCCACGGGCACAGTGTCATTGTAAAAGATCTCTGACAACGTGTAAACACACATACATGTGTACGGAGGAAAATGGTCAGAGCTTTAGGAGAAGGAAATGAGAGGGTATAAGTCTCAGAGAGGAAGATTGATATCTCTTAGAGATCAACAGGCAGCATGAAGAAATTAAAGAAAGGGACCAGTCCCAACGGGAATACTAGTGCCTATCAAATGGTTGTGAGGGGGCATGAAATGGATGATGAGCCCTGCTCATGGTCACAGGGAGTGGTAGGGGGTCATGAAAATGTTTTAATTGCGGGAAAGGGCACTATGACAGAGATTGTCCAAAGCCCTGGAGGTGCAGAGCAAAACAGATCCAGGTCCAACTCTTGCCATAAGAGGGCCCAGTCCATGCCACAGAATTGAGTCCAAGTGGGTTGTACTCCAATCCTCAATGACAGTCTCAGACCTCTCAAATATGGATGCGTGATGCAACATAGGATGGGACAGGGAGGCCCTTAGTGGATGGTAGGGTTGGAGGCCACCCTATCACTTTCCTTTGGGACATGAGAGATCCCGCACCACCCTGAACATATCTGCTGTAAACAGGTGACGATTGGAAAATAGAAACAGAAATAATCTTGAGTGTAAAGAAGGACATGTGACTCGCCCTTTAAATAGACACGGAGGAGGGGTCGGGTTGATGCACGTGATAGTATTTAGAAAACTCCCAGCAAATCGACAGCATATCCTGGGAAATGATTATATGGCCACAGCAGGACTGTGCTTTGGCCCAGTGAACTGCATGAGGTGGCAAATGCCAGGAATAAGTGAGTAGTTTTTTTGTTGAAATCCTTGCAGGACAGTAGAAGGAGAGCACGTGCCTGGTGGGAGAAATATGGACTTGAACGAGGACCAGGTAGTACAAAGATTATTGGACAAAACCAGAAAGCGTTTCCCAAACATGACTGTGGACAGATGCAAGAGGTGGTGTGCATTCAGGCCCAGATCCAAAGCCCCAAAAGCAGTATGGATTCCCCAAGTAGGTGGAAGGTGATACAGAAATAGTAGTAGAAAGACTGGTAGTACAAGGGATGTTAAGGCAAATCGTCTCTACGAACAATTCACTTTTGGCCGTTAAAGAATCCAATTGACTATTGATTATCGAAAAATAAATAACACCCTTAACAGCATGGTTACTAGCCCCGAAACCATGATTAAACAGAGTGAATCTGCACAGTGGTTTACAGTCCTGATATAAGTAATAGATTTGGTCAATCCCCCTTGTCCAAGGAGTGTCAGTATAAAATTGCATTTACCCTTAAAGGATAGCAATATATGTGGATAGCTTTGCCACAGCCATTTCACAACTCCCCCTCAATGGTTAAGTAATGGTTTGCAGGACTTTTCTAGGCCAGACTGCCTCATACAGTATGTTGAAGGTTTCTGTTTGCAGAAGTAAATCAATCAGGAGCATGATCAGCTCCTGAAATGAGTTGTTGCAACTTACTAAAGAAGCTTGGGTTAAAAATGAATCCAAAAAAGGTTCAGATAACGAGGCAGCAAGTGAGTTGCTTAGGAGTGGTGTTAACACCAGAAAAAAAAAGAGAGCTAGACAAATAAAGAATTGAAACAGCAGCTAGACTCCCTATCCCCACAAATGAGAAGTGATTAAAGATTTTTTGGGGGGGCTTGATTGGGTATTTACAGAGACTATATTGATGATTTTGTCACAAAGGCAGCACCACTAATGATATTACTGAAGAAAAATGCCACATGGGAATGGAAGCCAGTACACACAAGCAATAACAGTTTTGAAAAGAGGTTTGGCGATTGCTCCTGCCCAAAAAAATCTCAAATCCAGCTAAACTATTTTCCATGGAGAATGCTGCAACGGAGTTCACAATATCAGTGATCTTATTGCAGAGGTACATGGTCAGTTGAGACCAGCAGCTTATGTATCACGCACACTCATGCCCAGTATATCAAGTGCACATGGCATGCAAAAGGCATTTATTGGCAATATTCTGGGTAGTACATTTTACCTACTTAGATGGTTGAACCCATTGACAATTTTGCCAGAACATGCATCCATTCAGATGTTGCTGGATGGACGTATGGCACAGCGAGCCAAAACAGAATTGCTAGATGGATGCTGTTATTACAAGGGAGGAATATAGAGGTAAAAAACTGTAAAAAAAATAATAACTTAATTTACCAGGAGACACCCCATGAGTGAAAGGTGGTGATAGCAAATGATTCCAATTGTATCAAAACGAGAAAGGAGGAAATACCGGTAAACAGAAGACAGAGAATACCCAAGACAAGAGAGAGAAAGAGACTGAAACAGGAGAAAATAAAGAGAAAAACAAATCACTCTTAAAAATGTTTGTTGACGGCTTTTTTTCTGTCCAGGTTGGAGAATGGAGAACTAGTTGTACTATCTACATGGCAGATGAGCTAGGGTGAGAAGTGGATAGTATAGCCCTCAATTTGCCAAAGGCCATGAGTGCTCAAGCAGCTGAGTTGGCAGCAGTGGCATATATATGTGAGATAACCAGATAAATTCACCTAGAATCTATTATCTATTCAGAAAGTATGTACATGTGCAACAGTTTGATGGACTACCTATCCTTGTAAAAGGCTAGATGCTTTGCATTGACAGATGGGAAGGTCCTACCTTCCACCTCAATGCTGAGATACATTTTTGAAAAGGTGCAAGGGAAAGAATGTAGAGTCATGAAAGTGATACTTCGCCACAAAGGCAGCACTACGAATGATGTTAGTGAAGAAAAATACTAAAGAAAATGATTCAAAATTATCACTAGAGGGAAATAGAAAGGCAGGCGAAAGTGAGGACTGCAAATGCTGGAGATCAGAATCAAGATTAGAGTGGTGCTGGAAAAGCACAGCAGGTCAGGCAGCATCCAAGGAGAAGAAAAATTGATGTTTCGGGCAGGAGATTTTCTTGCTCCTCAGATGAATTAGCCAAATGAAGGACAATAGCTGGAGGAGAATGGCAGCTGCAGATGGAGAACACAGGAGCATAGAAATAGAAAGAAGCAGCCCCAATCGAATTAACAGGAGAACAAAGGAAGCATAGAGAATTATAAAAAAAATTAGTAGGACAGGAGTCAGAGGAATACAAGGAATGAAAAGGCATACATGTAAAAGAGGGAGCCATATTATGTGAAGGAAATCTTGGAGTACCATCGAGATAAAGTAATCAGATGATTTATTAGTACCACCATGTATATGGACACCAAGAGTTGGAAAACACCTTGGAGCGGTTGAAGGAATGAAAGGGGACATGGAACATCATGTGAAAAATTGCTTGATGTGCAAAAAATAACCCCGACAAAAATGTAAAGAAGGCATTCCTTAGACACATAAGGCCAGTAGAGAGGCCCTGGACAAATTTATAAATAGACTTTATGAGTCCCCTATTCCCAGCTATGGGACGATAGAAGTGTATTCTGGTGATAGTAGATCCTTCACCAAATGGGTAGAGAAATGTTTCATTCAAAATGATACTGCTAAAATCATAGCAAAAGTCTTGTTAGAAAATGATTTTACTTGTTGGGATTTACCAAGGAGGGTTGAGTCAAATCAAAGGACACATTTTAAAGCCCAGGTGATGCAGAATGTCATGACACTGCTAGGGATAAAACAAAGGTTCCAGATATTCAGTAGGCTACAGTCCAGTCGGATAGTCAAAAAGAATTAATTGAACCTTGAAGACAATGTTGGCCAAAATGGTGCAGCAGTAGCAGACCACTTGGGTGACAGTGATTAGATTAGATTACATTACATTACAGTGTGGAAACAGGCCCTTCGGCCCAACAAGTCCACACCGACCCGCCGAAGCAAACCCACCCATACCCCTACATTTACCCCTTACCTAACACTACGGGTAATTTAGCATGGCCAATTCACCTGACCCTGCACATCTTTGGACTGTGGGAGGAAACCGGAGCACCCGGAGGAAACCCACGCAGACACGGGGAGAACGTGCAAACTCCACACAGTCAGTCGCCTGAGGCGGGAATTGAACCCGGATCTCTGGCGCTGTGAGGCAACAGTGCTAACCATTGTGCCACCGTGCCGCCCACAGTGCTTCCTTATGTCCTAATGATAATAAGAACTGTAGTTTCCTTTACAAAATTTACCCCTTAAAGTTTGATGACGGGTCGAGTGATATATGACCTGGAGTCACTGATAGGATTAGATCTGTCTGAACCAGAAGTAGATGGAATAATGAAAGATAGGTGGGTACAACGGCTGTTTGAGAGTGTAAAAGAAATGAACTCATATCATTTGCAGCCATGGAGAAGGAAGAAACATCAAAGTCAGGTCCACTTTGGTTCCAAGACAAAGCCAAAGGGGTCAGATGGACTCCTCCGGCTCACCAATAGAAATGAAAATGAAGGAAAAAGGAAAAGGGCAAAAAATAAAATCGATAAAACATTTACTCGCCAACCAAAATGGATGAGGTGAAGGGATGGAAGGAAGGCTAGAATCAGCACATGAATTGGCTGAGGGTATGAAGACATTAGCACTATAAATACAATAAAAGGAATAAAATCAGATTGACTGCACATAACAGCAGAAACTACATTTGTTTTGTATGAAGAATCACCATAAAATCATGGAAGATCATTACCATTGTTTTCATTGGAATAAGGATCCTTTCCAGTGAATACTTTGACTGATATTTTTTAATGAATGGGAGGGGCAACATTAGTTGTTGTGAGTGGCACATATTACAAATTCAAACAAATGTCATGGTAATGGTCACATGTTGGCAAGAAATGTGGGTTTTTGTGTTGCCATGGCCTGTCCCTGGACATTAGAACCCTACTTTCAAATCTTTGCTCCAGTGGCCAAGAAAGCAGCATTATCAGTTACACGGTCTGTGAAAAAATTAATTCACAGGTGACTTGAAAGGTTCAAGGAAAAATTTCCTTTGGGTCGAAAATTATGTGTACTTGGATTTTTCTCAAATATGCCTTAGTCAGAGATACCGATTATGTCGCCACAGCAGCCTCAGGATAGGTTGTGGTGTACCTCAAATGAACAGAATGTGGCAATCAGCAATATCTCTTCTGACTTGACCATTAGCCACAAAGTTATGTTTAACCCAGAACCCAAAGAGAAACTGCGCACAACTCTACACATCCACCCAAATGAGACAGACGACAATTTACAATGATTTGCAGCAATGGAATTTCCACTTATTCCACACCACTGCAGATTGGGTAAAGATCATTTCTGAGGCAAAGGAAGATATCCATAAATGGGCTATGCACGAGATGGAAATTAAAACTCATGTTGAGGAGGCAATTAGGACTTACAGGTTCCAAGCTTCGAGAGTAAAGTTTGGGAATTGGGGACTGAACTGTCAGGTCCATCCGTAGATCAGAATTGTGTCTCATGTGATTGTTAGATTACAATTTGTTATACTTATTGTTGTGATAGTCTTATTTTGTTTGTGAAAAAGCAAAGTTAAGAAACGGAAGGGACTGACAACAAGGATTGGTCTCAGATACCAAAAAGATAGCTCATATAGAAGAGAGTTTGTAATGGTTACTTATTATAGGGTAGGAATATTGTAAACATAGCTAGTTAATAGTCTTTCCTACTATTTGTTCTTTACATTGATATCATGCATATCTTAGAAGATATGATTTGGAGATGTCAGTGTTAGACTGGGGTGTACAAAGTTAAAAATCACACAACACCTGGTTATAGTCCAACTGATCTATTTAGAAGCATTAGATTTCAGAGCGCTGCTCCTTCATCAGGTGGTCCTTTCCCATTCCTCCACTTCTCGCCTTCAAACAACCACCAAACCTCAAGCAGATCATTGTCCTGAAAGCTGGGCAGTTTGCTACAAACAACGTCATACAACCATATCACGATAGACACTGCAAGATGTGCAAGTGTCTCAACACGGATACCACCATTACACGTTGGGACACCTCCCACTGTGTACGTGGTAGGTACTCATGCAATTCAGCCAATGTTGTCTATTTTTACACTGCAGGCAAGGATTCCCTGAGGCATGATACATTTAGGGTGTAGGTTTGCTCGCTGAGCTATAGGTTTGATATCCAGACGTTTCATTACTTGGCTAGGTAACATCAGTGGCGACCTCCAAGTAAAGCGAAACTGTTGTCTCCTGCTTTCTATTTATAGGTTTGTCCTGGATGGGGTTCCTGGGGTTTGTGGTGATGTCATTTCCTGTTCATTTTCTGAGGGGTTGATAGATGGTATCTAGATCTGTGTTGTGGTTCTGTTCGCCGAGCTGGAAGTTTTTGTTGCAAACGTTTCGTCCCCTGGCTAGGCGACATCATCAGTGCTTGGGAGCCTCCTGTGAAGCGCTTCTTTGATGTTTCCTCCGGTGTTTATAGTGGTCTGTCCCTGCCGCTTCCGGTTGTCAGTTTCAGCTGTCCGCTGTAGTGGTTGGTATATTGGGTCCAGGTCGATGTGTTTGTTGATGGAGTTTGTGGATGAAGCACTGATGATGTTACCTAGCCAGGTAATGAAATGTCTGGATATCAAACCTATAGCTTAGCGAGCAAACCTACACCCTAAACCTCAACCTGAGCTACAAACCTTCACAAACCTTGGATGATACATTGGAGAGACCGAGAAGAGGCTACAGCAACAGATGAATGGGTACCACACAACAATCAACAGACAGGAGAGTTCCGTCCCAGTCGCAGAACACTTTAGTGATCGGGACATTCAACCTCGGACCTTCGGGTGACCATCCTCCAAGGGACTGGCAACAACGCAAAGTGGCCGAATAGAGAATGATAGCCAAGTTCAGTACCCATGGGAATGGCCTCAACCGGGACCTCGGGTTCATGTCACACTACAGGTGACCCGAATGCACTACACACACTACATACATACACACACGCACTCCTACAGACCCTCTCTCATATGCTCACACATACACTCCTGCACACATCCTCTCACAGACTTTTATCCCTTTACACTCACACACAAGTTTGTGGGTTGAATTTGTACTTGTAGAATTACATTTTATTTTGCTCAAAAACTGCATGAATCCATGTAAGATTCCATAAATCTGTTTTGTTAGATTAGAATCAGTCTGAACATTGTGGCACAGACAGTCTCACATAGGGCACCTCACACCTTCAAAGCATTATCTGAGCCAACATGACACCAATTGTTAAAGTTCACATGAGAATGTAACTTTAAAAAAAGTTCTGTAATTTACATAAGAACTGGAACCAACATGCTCATCCTAAAAGATGAGAGACTTAACTAAAAATCCAGGTCTTTTTCAATATATAATTTCAGTTACATCATACTGTAACTTTTGCTATAAATTGTGTCTTATAATCTTATACTTCACAACCACCTGATGAAGGGCTCCGAAAGCTAGTGCTTCCAAATAAACCTGTTGGACTGTAATCTGGTGTTACGTGATTTTTACAAGATATGGACAATATATTTGTGCGAAGTGAAACGGATTTGTAATTTTGTTTATGCAATGTCTATAGTTTTGAGAAATATAATGATCTAAATGGCATTTCAGACTGCACAGCAGAAGTAATGCTACATTGAGCAGACATTGCTGTAAGGGGCTAATGCTCACCACTGTCTGGAGGTGTCCTGGAAGATGTAGAAAACTAAGTAGAGATGATCCTCAGATAAATCTTTGGGTCAGAAGAGGGGAGATGTTGGATAAGGCTGAAGATGACAGGAACAGATAATAGGCTTAACAATGGACTGTTTTTATGTGAATGGAACGTGAATGAATCATGCTGGTATGCCAACAGTTAAAACTGCAGGAAACCAGTAACTGCTGTCTCTACCAGATAAGCCATGTATTTGGACAAAATATTTGTGATCGCTCACATGCATAGATTAGTCCAAATAAGGCATACACTTGGCACAGAGACTTGTGCATAAACAGCCTTTGTTCAGCAACACTTCAAAGATTCACATTGTAAGAAGGTACCACATGGTGGTACCACAAGGCATGGTGAGGACGCCACGCAGAGTTTCAGCCTGGCCAACGGCCAACTCTCCCAGGTAATAACATTTGGACTTGTTTATGGACATCAGAGTAGTGAAAGACAATATCTTTAATGTCAAAAGTGTGTTTCTGGTCAAGTAATGAATAAATTAATAGTGTTTTATAGAGCTCTAAATCTCTCCGATGCATCTTCATCAATGCATGTACTGTTGCCTCAGAGACGGGCAACACAGTGAAATGGATGGCATGGTAGCACAATGGTTAGCACTGCTGCCTCACAATGCCAGGGACCAGGGTTAGATTGCAGCTTTGGGCAACTATCTGGAGTTTGCACGCTCTTCCCATGTCCTTCCTTCCACAATCCAGTAATGGGCTGATTAGATGGTCAGGTTGCTTCTTGCAAGTTAGGATAGAGAGACCAGAGCTGAAAATGTGTTGCTGGAAAAGCGCAGCAGGTCAGGCAGCATTTAAGGAGCAGGAGAATCGACGTTTCAGGCATGAGCCCTTCTTCAGGAATGAGGAAAGTGTGCCAAGCAGGCTAAGATAAAAGGTAGGGAGGAGAGACTTGGGGGAGGGGCGTTGGAAATGCAATAGGTGGAAGGAGGTTCAGATGAGGGTGATAGGCCGGAGAGGGGGTGAGGGCGGAGAGGTCAGGAAGAAGATTGCAGGTTAGGAAGGTGGTGCTGAGTTAGAGGGTTGGGACTGAGAAAAGGTGGGGGGAGAGGAAATGAGGAAACTGGAGAAATCTGAGTTCATCCCATGTGGTTGGAGGGTTCCTAGGCGGAAGATGAGGCGCTCTTCCTCCAGCCGTTGTGTTGCTATGGTCTGGCGATGGAGGAGTCCAAGGACCTGCACGTCCTTGGTGGAGTGGGAGGGGGAGTTGAAGTGTTCAGCCACGGGGTGGTTGGGTTGGTTGGTCCGGGTGTCCCAGAGGTGTTCTCTGAAATGTTCCGCATGTAGGCGGCCTGTCTCCCCAATGTAGAGGAGGCCACATCGGGTGCAGCGGATGCAGTAAATGATGTGTGTGGAGGTGCAGGTGAATTTGTGGCGGATATGGAAGGATCCCTTGGGTCCTTGGAGGGAAGTAAGGGGGGAGGTGTGGGCGCAAATTTTGCATTTCTTGCAGTTGCAGGGGAAGGTGCCAGGAGTGGAGGTGCTTTGGTGGGGGGTGTGGACCTGACAAGGGAGTCATGGAGGGAGTGGTCTTTTCAGAACGCTGATAGGGGAGGGAAATATATCCCTGTGGTGGGGTCCGTTTGGAGGTGGCGGAAATGATGACGGATGTATATGGAGGTTGGTGGGGTGGTAGGTGAGGACCAGTGGGGTTCTGTCCTGGTGGCGATTGGAGGGGCAGGGCTCAAGGGCGGAGGAGCGGGAAGTGGAGGAGATGCGGTGGAATCGACCACATCTGGGGGGAAATTGCGGTCTTTGAAGAAGGAGGCCATCTGGGTTGTTCGGTATTGGAACTGGTCCTCCTGGGAGAAGGTGCGGTGGAGACGAAGGAATTGGGAATATGGGATGGAGTTTTTATAGGGGGCAGGGTGGGAGGAGGTGTAGTCTAGGTAGCTGTGGGAGTCGGTCGGTTTATAGTAAATGTCCGTGTTGATTCGCCTGAGATAGAAATGGAGGTGGTCCAGGAAGGGGAGGGAGGAGTCTGAGATGGTCCAGGTAAATTTGAGGTCGGGGTGGAAGGTGTTGGTAAAGTGGTTGAACTGTTCAACCTCCTCGTGGGAGCACGAGGCAGCGCTGATACAGTCATCGATGTAGTGGAGGAAAAGGTGGGGGGTGGTGCCAGTGTAGCTGCGGAAGATGGACATATCCTACGAAGAGGCAGGCATAGCTGGGGCCCATGCGGGTGCCCATGGCGACTCATTTGGTTTGGAGGAAGTGGGAGGATTGGAAAGAGAAGTTGTTCAGAGTGAGGACCAGTTCAGTCAGTCGAAGGAGGGTGTCAGTGGAAGGGTACTGGTTGGTACGGCGGGAAAGGAAGAAGCGGAGGGCTTTGAGTCCTTTGTGATGGGGAAATGGAGGTGTACAGGGACTGTGCATTTAACACATTTTCAGTTCTGACCTCCAGCATCTGCAGTCCTCACTTTCTCATAGAGAGACCAGAGTTAATAAACAGCTAAATTGCCTTTTAGCATCCAGCGGTGTGCAATCTAAGTGGTAAATGCAGGATGGCAGAGATTAAATGCAGAGTGTGGATCTGTGGGGATGCTCTTCGAAGGGTCTATCCTGTACTGTAGGAATTCTGTGATTCTATGAAAAGCTCCCCCACTGATTCATCTATCACTTGCCTCGTTTTGTTCTTGAAAATTAGGCCCATCTGTGCTCCCTCTCCTGCTAGCTTTCTATATGCTAGCTTAAAAAGCTCTCCATTTTAAAAATTCTGTCCTTACTGCATCTTTCACACTTTGTCTATCATAGTTAATATTGGGAAAGTTGAATTCCGATTCCCTACAATTATTGGTCTGACTAATAAATGTCAGAAAGAAGGTAATGCTGGAGACAATTTGAAATTTATAACAAAAGCCTGACTCAACAGCCTTAAACCATCCCCTGTCCTGACCACCAAGGCACTTAGGATGAATTGCCAATCAAAAATCTGAAATGACGCTAAAGAAGATAATGTTACAACAGACAATTAAAAGCCTGAACAAAGTGATCAATTTTAGGGAACACCCTCAAGAAACAGAGGTTAATGGAGTGAATTTTAGTGGTAAGGGCCTAGGCAACTGAAGGCACAGCCTTCAATATGGGGAGTAATTAAAACCAGAGGTGATGCATTATAGTCAAGAATTGGAGAAGCACTAAAATCTTGAAGGTTTGAGGATCCAGAAATAAAGAGGGAAGAGATCACAGAGGTGATGTGAAACCAAATTAAAATCTTACAAGTGTGTTCTTATCAGACCTGAAGCTGATGTCGGCCAGAGAGCGCTGGGTGACAAGTGAATGAACTTCATACAAGTTGGGATAGAGAGATCAGAGTTAGTAAAGATGGAAGACAGAGCATGGAATGGGCAAATCAAGAGGGAACAAAGGCATAGATGAGGGTTTCAGCAACAGAGTAGCTGACCTGTGGTGGGTCAGATTCATAGTATGTTACAGAGGTCAAGGTAAGTGGTCTTGGAGTGGATATATTGCCCAAAGCTCACTTTGCTGTAAAATATGCCACCAAAGTTGCAGAAATACTAGCTCTACCTAAGGTGGAAGGGACCGGTGATTAAGAAATAGTTTGCAGCAGGGCCTGAGGAACATGGCTAAAGTTTTCCTAGAAACTTCTGCTCATCCAGAACTGGTTGAAAAAAATACCAGTGATTGAGAGAGGTAGTTGGATGGAAGTGATCATCAACATATATGCTGAATTTCATGGATGATGTCGCTGAGGAACAGCAAGTGGATGATCTCGAGATGCAACACATTTATGATAAGTTTTGGCAAGCCCAAAGATCTAAACACTGCAAAACATGCAATTCTGACCATAAAATTTTACAGTTTCCTTTTTTTCATAAAAAATCTGAGAGCACTCTTTCATAGTAACTTATTCATATTCAATTGAAACATTACAATGATCGCTAAAATTCATACAATTACAGTACCTGTTGATCATCAGGTGTCCATATTCCACAAGTAATCTGGCTATCCAAATTAATCTCAGAAGACCAATGTCGCTGCCCACTGACAGATCCAACCAGCACAAAGCCATCTCGGTAAGAAATCAGTGCCTGTGTACCATCATGGCTCCAAGTAAAGTCGCTCACCTGAAAAACAATCAAAGGGAAAAAACATTGAAGTAAAATAATTCATGCATTTCTTGATTCTTTTTCCTTTTTATTTCCCCCCAATGCAGTGATCAGTATCCTAGCAAATCACATTACTAGGTGTATGGAGAGAGCATTAAAACCAATCAGAAGCAGCAGGGCATTGTAAGAAGGGAAATATAAGTTTATGAAACAAAAGTATATGGTGCCATTTCAAGGGAAACAGGATAACCAAGGCGAGAATAGGGCACATTAGTATCCGAGGAAGAAACATGTGGAGCTGAAGGACAGGGTGTTAAATGACTATTTCTGTAATCATAGTCGTACAGCAGAGAAACAGACCCTTCGGCCCACCATGTCTATGTTGATCAACAAACACAAAACTATACTAATCCCATTTACCGGAACTTAATCCGAAGTCACCTGTGCCCTAGCATTTCAAGAGCTCATCCAAATGCTTCTTAAATGTTGTGATAGTACCTGCCTCCATCACCCAACACTTGGTGGGTTCCATATTTCTATCACCCTCTGGATGAAAAAAAAGTTCTCAGATGTCTTCTAAACCAATTGGACCTCACCTTAAACTTGTGCCATCTGGTCTTAGACATGTCCACCATCATGAAAAGATTCTAATGATCTTACCATCTATGCCTCACTTAATTTTCTATACCTCAAATCAGATTCTTCTTCAGCCTATCCAGTCTCTCATCATAACTGAGACTTTCCATCCAATGCAACATCCAAGTGAATTTCATCTGCAACCTCTCCAGTGCAATCTGACCAGAACTGCACACAGTTTTCCAAATGTGACCTAACCAATAGTCTATAAAGTTGTATAAATACTTCCCTGAACTATCCTCATCATAATATTTAGTCAGCTTTTCAAAGATTCAGCTAAAATCATCAACAGGAACATCCAACAAATCCACTGACTATCCCGGTCTTTCCAAGTATCAATTAATCCTGTCCCTCAAAACATTTTCCAACAATTTCCCTACCAATGACATCAGACTCATCAGCAGCAGCAGAACCTCGCAGACAAGGATCGGTTTCTTCCACTCTCAGGACAAGTCCATACAAGGCTGTACAGACCTGCTACCACAGCATCTGTTACACATGGGCAATGATGGTCACGGGAAGGGGTCGGTGGACCATTGGAGTGGCAGCACGCTCTTTTCACTAGGTTGCCGTTTCTCCCCAGTGGTAAGTCTTGAGATGCTCAATGTCCTCCTGGATGCTTCTCTATTTTGGATGGTCTTGAGTCAGTGATTCCCAGGTGTGTGTGTGAATGCCACATTTCACCAGTGAGGTCTTGTTATCACTGAAGCACTTCCTCTGTCCACCTAGGGCTCAGCTGCCATTTCGAAGGTGGGAGTACTGCTTGGGGAGTTTAGTGCAGGTCATGCGGATGACATGCCCAGCCCATCATACCTGAACAAGGGTGGCCAGTACTTCAACGCTGGAGGTTTTGGCCTGGTCAAGGATGCTGGTGTTGGTGCATCTTTCTTCCCAGCATTCACAGGATTTGTGCAAGCAGTTTAAAGGACTGCAACAGTATCACCAATATCAGAGCAACTAGTCTGTAATTACCTGGCCAATCCTTATTGCCCTTCTTGAACAAAGAAACCACATTATTTATCCTCCAGACATCTGCTACTTCACCTGTGGCCAGCGAATCATTGAATATCTGTGTCAGGGCATCAGCAAAATGGGCAGCACGGTGACTCAGTGGCGAATATTGCTGCTTCACAGCACCAGGGTTCGATTCCACCCTCAGGCAACTATCTGTGTGAAGTTTGTACATTCACAGTCTGTGGAGGTTTGCTCCCACAATCCAAAGATGTGCACATTAGGTTGGTTGGCCATGCTAAACCACCCATTATGTAAATATAGGATTAGGTTGTAAATGTAGAATTACAGGGATGGGCTGTGTCTAGATGGGACGCTCTTCAGAGGGTTGGTGTGGACTCAATAGGCCAAATGGCTGCTTCCACACTGTAGGAGATTCTCTGATCTGCTCCCTTGCCTCCATAGCAGTGTGGGGTTTCTCTCATTAGGGCCAGGGGAATTACCATAGAATCACAGAATCCCTACAATGTGAAGACAGGCCCTTCAGCCTAACAAGTCTTTGACCCTCCAAAGAGTACTCCACCCGAACCCATTCCCCCACACTATTACCCGACATTTATCTCTGACTAATGCACCTAACCTGCACATCCCTGAACACTATGGGCAATTAAGCACAGCCAATTTACCTAAGCTGCACATCTTTGGATTGTGGGAGGAAGTCACAGTACCCGAAGGAAACCCACATAGACATGGGGAGAATGTCTGTGTGGAGTTTACACAGTTACCCAAAGCTGGAATCAAACCCGGGTCCCTGGAGCTGTGAGGCAGCAGTGCTAGCCACTGAGCCACCATGCCACCCTTGATAAAACACACCTCCGCATTATTCTGATCACGTCCTAGAACCTCACCATCCCTACTCAAATTTCCAGTCTCTCTCATTTGTGAATATAGATGAGAAGTATTCATTTCAGACTTCACCCTCAGGCTCTATGCAAGATTGCTCCTTCGATCACTATTAGGTCCCACTAATTCCCTGGTAGTCCTTTCGCTCTAAATATACTTAGAAAATGCCTTGGGGGTTTCCTTTATTCCATCAGCCAAACATATTTTCTGCCTGCCCTTTGTCCTTTTTTCTAAGAACACCCCCCTTACACTCTATTTCCAAAAGACCTCCCTTGTTTTAATGCTGCGTACCTAATATATGCTTCCATTATTTTTAATCTTACTCTCAATTATTCCTTGACATCCAGGGCTCCTTGGACATTCTACCCTTGCCCTTCACTCAGAGAAGCACGCTGGCTCTGAATTCTCACTGTATTACATGTATAATACTCCCACTTTTCAAATGGAGATTTACCTACAAGTAGCTGTTCCCAGTCTATGTGTACCAGATCCTGTCTAACGATAAAGAAATTTGGCCCTCCCCTAACTTCTGCACAAATATGTTATCCCTTTCCATAATGGCTTTGAAGCTTACCAAGCTCTGCTCATTATCACCAAAATGTTTGTCCACTGACACTTCAACCACTTTATCCCTAGGATTACATCATGCACTACCCCATCTTTAGTAGGAGCAGCTACATACTAGAATGTAATGCCCTCATGGATGCGGTGGCAATACTGTGCCTTTAAAGAAGTGTTCTGTCCTGTGCTCTTGAAGCGGGCTGTTGACACCATGGAACGGACATGTCTGCTTTAGAGGTGGGGGTAAACAGCTTAGACTCCGAGAGTGTTTTTAATTTAGACAAAAGAAGCATGAATGGATGGAGTCAGTCACATACAGACCCAGGGTTTTAGTCTCACTTTCAGTTGAGGTTTTGAACTTGAAACTCTTTCAGCTCTTTCTCTTGCCGCAGTAAAGCGTTTGAGCACTCTTTCTGCTGCAAGATTATTTCTCCTGGACTGGAGATCATGTGAGGAGAATCAGTGTTATTGAATTTGTCTTTGCCAAAGGTGGGTTTCGGGGATGCCATTACATTGGAACAGGTTAGTAGTTAAATATATATTACCTTGTTAAGTATTTCCACAGAGCTAAAGTTATGTCAATTCTTTTTTGTATGGTAAGAATAAAGTGTGTTGTGTAGGGAAATCTTTATGCAAGATGAAATAGCTATAATTACAGGTCAGCTATTTTGAAAGTGATACCCAAAGTGAAACAGGAAGGGATGAAGTGTTAATCATAGAAAAGCAACAGGACGAAGGGGAAAGCAAATGTTAAAAAATGTTCATCTATTTGAATGCGCTAGTATTTGAAATAAATGAATTAACAACATAAAATCGAGTTTAATGGATGTGATCTTACAGCTCTTACTGAGACATGGTTACAAGGAGACAAAAGCTAGAAACTAATGTTCAGACATGAGTTTTCAAAAGAACAGACTCTAAGTAAATGGCAGTGGGTGTTATGGACCAGGTTAGACACCCTCCAAATATTTTACAAAGTAGCTTAGATCTTCACTACTTCTTATTGTAAACGACCCAGCTTTAAGCAATACAGAATTTATTTAAAAATAGCGAATTCTTACAAGAGTATAAAGGCTACAGGAGTATATGTAAGAGGGAAAACAAGAAGGCAAAAAGGGGACATGAGATAACTTGGGCAAATAGAGTTCAGGAGAATCCAAAGGGTTTCTATGAATACATTAAGGACGAAAGGGTAACTAGGGAGCGAATAGGGCCCTCAAAGATCAGAAAGGCAGCCTATGTGTGGAGCTGCAGGAGATGGGGGAGATAATAAACGTGTACTTTGCATTAGTGTTTACTGTGGAGAAGGACATGCAAGATATAGAATGTGATGAAATAGATGGTGACATCTTGAAAAATGTCCACATTACAGAGGTGGTAGTAATGGATGTCTTGAAACACACAGGACCTGACCAGGTGTACCCTACAACTCTGTGGGAAGCTAGGAAAGTGATTGCTGGGCACCTCGCTGAGATACTTGTATCATCGATAGTCACAGGTGAGGAGCCGGAAGACTGGAGGTTGATCTAACATGATTCCACTATTTAAGAAAGATGGGAAAGCCAGGGAACTATACACCGGTGAGCCTGACATTGGTGGTGGGCAAGCTTTTTTTTTAAGATTAGATTAGGTTAGATTACTTACAGTGTGGAAACAGGCCCTTCGGTCCAACAGGTGGGCGGCACGGTGGCACAGTGGTTAGCACTGCTGCCTCACAGCGCCAGAGACCCGGGTTCAATTCCCGCCTCAGGCGACTGACTGTGTGGAGTTTGCACGTTCTCCCAGTGTCGGCGTGGGTTTCCTCCGGGTGCTCCGGTTTCCTCCCACAGTCCAAAGATGTGCAGGTCAGGTAAATTGGCCACGCTAAATTGCCCGTAGTGTTAGGTGAGGGGTAAATGTAGGGGTATGGGTGAGTTGCGCTTCGGCGGGGCGGTGTGGACTTGTTGGGCCGATGGACCTGTTTCCACACTAAGTAATCTAATCTAATCAAAGGTCCACACCGACCCACCGAAGCGCAACCCACCCAAACCCATTCCCCTACATTTACCCCTTCACCTAACACTATGGGCAATTTAGCATGGCCAATTCACCTAACCTGCACATTTTTGGACTGTGGGAGGAAACCAGAGTACCCGGAGGAAACCCACGCAGACATGGGGAGAATATGCAAACTCCACACAGAGGCGGGAATTGAACCCAGGTCTCTGGCACTGTGAGACAGCAGTGCTAACCACTGTGCCACCGTGCCGCCCACTAATTGGCAATGAGCCGAGAAGTGGTAGATAGAGTTTAATTTAGATAAATGTGAGGTGTTGCAATTTGGAAAAGCAAATCAGAACAGGAATTATACACTTAATGGTAAGGTGTTGCAGGTTAATAGTTCCTTGAAAGTAGAGTTGCAGGTAAATAGGAAAGCAAAGGAGGCGTTTAGTATGCTTTCCTTTATTAGTCAAAGCATTGAGTAAAGGAGTTGAGAGGTCATGTTGTTGCCTACAGGACATTGGCTAGGCCACTTATAGAATACTGTGTGCAATTCAGGTCTCATTCCTATTGGAAGGATGTTGTGAAATTTGATAAGGTTCAGAAAAGATTTACAAGGATGTTGCCAGGGTTGGAGGTTTTGAACTAATAGGGAGAGGCTGAATAGGCTGGGGCTGTTTTCCCTGGAACATCAGAGGCTGTAGGGTGACCTTACAGAGGTTTATAAAATCATGGAGGGACATGGATAGGATAAACAGACAAGGTCTTTTCCCTGGGGTGGGGAAGTTCAGAACTAGAGGGCATAGGCTCAGGGTGAGAGGAGAAATATTTAAAAAAACCTAAGGGGCACCTTTTTCACAGAGGATGAGCTGCCAGAGGAAGTGGTGAAAGCTGGTACAATTATAGCATTTAAAAGACATCTAATGGATTATAGAATAAGAAGGATTTAGAGGGCTTTGGGCTAAGTCCTGACAAATGGGACTAGATTAGGTCAAGATATCTGGTCGGCATGGACATGTTGGACTGAAGGGTCTGTTTCCGTGCTATACCTCTCTATGAATACAGTTGAAACATGAATGAAACAAAATAGAATTTAGAATAACTTAATAGCTTGAAAACTCAATTGACTCATTACTGCAACTTAATAAGGAGCTGATGTAATTCCCACAACATCCCACAAACACACCCCTTGGCAAAAGGTTGATTCAAACACAGGTTCTTACAGGCAGGAGAGATTTCACAGAGAAAGCGAGTCAGGAACCATCTGCTGAAGCTTGGAACCTTTCTCCATTGCAAGCAGCTTCTCAATGTTACAATTAAACCAAACTAGAAAAAAATCTGAACTCTGAGAACTGGTCACTGCCCTACTATTGCTAAACTAGGCTCCTTCCTAGACATCTCGGCACCCCTCTGCCTTTAAAAAGTCCTGACAAAATAACCTTGTTAAAGGGGCAACATTGTCACATCTTCCCCCTTAAAAGAATGAACCAGTGTACAAAAATGGCTTCATTTTAAAACCGCTTAGGCTTATCCTGTTCGTACACTACAATAAATACATTGACTATAACCATGCACACATGCACTACTACATTCTATTTCAGTGTTTACTCCAACCATCGAATGCATTCATTTCTTCACCCAAGTCTTTTCAGCCAACACGTCAACAATTACGTTTTCTCGTCCTGTCACATGTATAATTTTCAAACTGAATGGCTGCAATAATAAGCACCATCGAAACAGTCTTGAATTTTTGTCAGCTTGGCCAGGTTGGACCGAAGGATCTGTTTCCGTGCTATATGTCTCTATGACTCTATTAAACTTCTCTAAAAACTTAAATGGGTTATGATCAGCATACATGATTGAATCAGACACATAACTGGCAATATAAGTGTTGAAATGTTTCGGCGCCAACACCAAATTCAAATTCTCCTTCTCAATAGTTGAATTTTTCTGTTGACGAACGTTCAATTTCCTGGAGAAACATCAGATAGGTCTTTGTCTTCGCACTGCCTTCTTGTGAACCTTCAGCACCGATACCCACATCACACATACAGTCAGAGATATACACCACAGAAACAGACCCTTCAGTCCAACTCATCCATGTCGACCAGATATTCTAAACTAATCTCGTCCCATTTACCAGCATTTGGCTCATATCCCTCCAAACCCTTACGATTCATATACCCATCCAGACTCCTTTTAAATGTTGTAACTGTCCCATCTTCCACCACTCCCTTGGGCATCTCATTCCATACACGCATCACCCTGTGTAAAAAGTTGTCCCTTAGGTCCCTTTTAAATATTTCATCCTAAACCTAAGCCCTTTAGTTCTCGACTCCCCCACCCCAGGACAAGACCTTGTTTATTTATCCTATCCATAAACCTCTAAGGTCACGCCTCAGTCTCTGACGCACGAGGGAAAACAACCCCAGCTTATTCAGCCTCTACCTGTAGCTCAAACCTCCAACCCTAGCAACATCCTTGTAAATATCTTTTCTGAAGCCTTTCAAGTTTCATAACACCCTTCCCATAGGAAAAACACCAGAATTGCACTCAATATTCTAAAAATGGCATAACCAATGTCCTGTACAGCCACAACATGACCTCCCAACTCCTAGACTCAATGCTATGACCAATATAAGCATACCAAATGCCTTCTTCACTATTCTATCTAAATGCAACTCTACTTTCAAGGAACTATGAATCTGCACTCCAAGGACTCTTGCTCAGCAACACTCCCCAGGACCTTACCATCAAATGTTTCATTCCTGCCCTGATTTGCCTTTCCAAAATGCAGCACCTCACACTTACCGAAAGTAAGCTCCATCTGCCAATCTGCGGTTCATTGGTTCATCTGATCAAGATCTCATTGCACTAAGGTAACCATCTTCACGGTCTACTACACCTCCAATCTTGGTGTCACCTGCAAACTTATTAGCTACATCTCTAAAGTTCACATACAAATCATTTTATATAAATGACAGAAAGCACCGATCCTTATGGCACACCATTGGTCACAGGCCTCCAAGTCTGAAAATCAATTCTTCACCACCACCCTCTGTCTTTTACCTTTGAACTAGTTCTGTATCTGTTTTGAACTAGCCTGAAGAAGGGCTTATGCTTGAAACGTCGATTCTCCTGCTCCTTGGATGCTGCCTGACTTGCTGTGCTTTTCCAGCAAAACTTTTTTATCCCTACTCAGTACTTGCCTTTCCAAATACATGTCCCTCAGGATTCCCTCCAACAATTTGCCCACCACTGACGTCAGGCTCACTGTCTATAGTTCCCTAGATTGTCCTTATCACCTTTCTTAAACAGTGGCATCACGTTAGCCAACCTCCAGTTTTCCGGCACCTCACCTGTGTCGATCAATGATTCAAATATCTCAGTAATAGGCCCAGCAATCACTTCCCTAACTTCCCACAGAGTTCTAGGATATACCTGATCAGATCCTGGGGATTTATCCACCTTTATGCGTTTCAAGACATCTGGCATTTCCTCCTCTGTAATATGGACACTTTTCAAGGAGTCACCATCTATTTCCCTACATTCTACATCTTGTATGTCCTTTTCCACAGTAAATACTGATGCAAAATACTCGTTTAGTGTCTCCCCCATCTCCTTCAGCTCTACACAAAGGCCGTCTTGCTGATCTTTGAGATACCCTATTTTCTCCCAATTTACCCTTTTGTCCTTAAATGTATTTGTAAAATCCCTTTGAATTCTCCTTAACTGTATTTGCCAAAGCTATCTCATGTCCCCTTTTCAGGAAGAAGGGCTTATGCCCGAAACGTCGATTCTCCTGCTCCTTGGATGCTACCTGACCTGCTGCGCTTTTCCAGCAACACATTTTCAGCTAACTACTAACCTACCCTATAATACAAAATAAACCATAACACTGTGCAAATGAATAAGCAAATAACTAATAGTTCAAAAAAATGCAAAAACAAAACCAAAATAAAAACAGAATACAAAACAGCTATGCTCAGCACAAAGCTCCCAAACAAAGGAACGGGAGCATTGTATATATACCTGTATTAACTCAGGAGACCACCTCCCCTCCACTCCCCCCTCTCCCAGCTCAGTTGTTTGTTTTGTGGTGCCATCCAAGTGACAATGGAAGGAAGAGTGCTTAGTCAGAATGAGATGCATCTTGGCTGAGAACATGTAGGTAGTAGTGTTACCATACAGTTGTTGCCCTTCTCTTTGCAGGTCATAAAGATTGTGGATTTAGAAGGCAGTGTTAAAAGGATCTATGGCCAGTGTAAGTTGGCCATAGTACATCTTGTATATGGCACACTGCTGACACTATACGTCAGTGACGCAGGGTGCAAATACTGAAGATGCCAAACAAAAATGTAGAAAATAATTTGGAATCAGTGTTTTCAAATGTACTGAAGCAACAGAACAAGTGGGAACATGCTCAGAACACTGAAAAGTCAATTTAAAACAGCTGTCAGTATAATTAGAACATAGAACATTACAGCGCAGTACAGGCCCTTTGGCCCTTGATGTTGTGCCAACCTGTGAATTTAATCTGAAGCCCATCTAATCTATGTTATTCCATGCTAATCCACAGGCCTATCCAATGAACACTTGTGTGCCCTTAAAGTTGGCGAGTTTCTACTGTTGCAAAAGCACCGCTGGGTTTTGAACCCAGGATTACCTGTTTACAAGGCAGGTGTTTCAAACAGTTAAGCCACAGCACGCTCTGTAAACAGACACTGCAAGTTTGAATCAGCCACTTGCAAACCCCAACGCTGCACCCGGTCAATTCAAAAAGAATGATCAACAATTTGAAATCTTGAAGTTATTACACTTTGGGCAATGACACAACCAAAAACTACTAGATATTATAAGCCAGATTTGGAACGCTCGAACTGAAATCAAATTGGCAGAAGATTCTGGTAAACCCATCTTCTGGTTACAAACTGCTTGGTTTCAGATTAACTTGAATTACTTAGCCAGGAGACAAAGAAAACTCAGTTTTCAAAAGTGGAAAACTTGAAATTTGCCTTTATGAGCAAGAAAACAACAATAGAGTTTGGGTTCCAAATCAGATCACAGATCAATGAAAAAGGATACATCATTTATCAGAAGATGACATCCAGGATGATTTAGGATATGAAGCCAACTGAATTACAAGTAGTATTTATTTAGGCAAGGGATGTTCTCAATGAAGTAATGCAATTACTGTTTTTAAAGGTTTAAACTATTACAATTCAAAAGTGAAATCAAGCAACAGAATTTCTTTTGTACAACTTAAGCACGTTACATCGAGACAAGATTTGCAGACCCAGAAAACTGGGCGGCACGGTGGCTCAGTGGTGAGCACTGCTGCCTCACAGCACCAGAGAACCAGGTTCAATTCCCGCCTCAGGCAACTGTCTGTGTGCAGTTTGCACATTCTCCCAGTGTCTACGTGGCTTTCCCCCGGGTGCTCCGGTTTCCTCCCACAATCCAAAGATGTGCAGGTTAGGTGAATTGACAATGCTAAATTGCCCGTAGTGTTAGGTGTAGGGGAATGAGTTTGGGGGAGTTGCTCTTCGGAGGGTCGGTGTGGACTTGTTGGGCCGAAGGGCCTGTTTCCACAGTGTAAGTAATCTAAACTAAATAAAATGGAGAAACTCAGCAGATTCAACAGCATTTGTGGAGAATAAAACTGAGTTAATATTTTGAATGAGTTATCTAATATCATGACAAACTGTTTCACCTAATCAAGAACTAAGAAATGATCCTGTGTTTGAAATGTACGTAAAGATTATTTCAGTGTGACTGCGGTGAATAGGTGAATTATCTGAATGTTAATTTTTTTTGGCAAGAAATGAAATACAGCTAATGCAAAATACAAGACATGAAATAGGAGAGGTACAAATATTTGAGGGGACATATTGACTTTGGGCATGTTTCCCAAAGCTTTCCACCTTCTCTCTTGCGTCATATCTGGATGTGCTACGCATTAAAAGAGGTGGACTGCTTAACAACTCTTATTATTGTTAAGTCATGTAGTAACAGGATGAGAGATGGTGAAACAGATGGACACTGAACCATTTAATATAGTAATTTAAATGTTTCTCTTTCTGAATGAACAAAACTACCATTTAACCTAATCGACATTACTCAAATGAAAGAAAAGACAAGTCTGAACAGACTTAACGGCATTTACTTGTTGAAAATAAAAGAATACAAAGAATCAAACAAATAAGTGAAACATACATACTATTTCACCGCATTATTTAAGAAAAATCATGGAATCAGAATTTGATCCCTTTGATACAAGTTTCACATCCATAAAATTCAACAGTGATCATATTAGAAAATATTTTCTCACTTTTCATTTGAAAAAAATGCTTACCTGTGCTCCACGATCGTTGACCAGCTCAACCGACCACCTCCCTTCATACTGAATCCACACAAAAATTCCTCCATCGGCATCACATGTTGCAAGTTTCTGAAATGGCTCATTCCATCGCACAAGTACCACCTACACAAAATCAGTAACAATTAAGTACAGGAGTAATTCGGAACGAAAACTGCAAGATCAGAAGCTTAAAAAGATTCATTTTTAGTAGAGGGATACGATTAAAGAACTTAAAACGCACAATTCAATAAAGTAACTTTTAGTACAATACATCTCCATATTCAGACAAATTATCTAAACAGTTGCAAAATAATAAAAATAGTTTTAAAATCTCAAAGATATTCCAGAAAGTTTCCTTGACAATTCTTTCCTTTGCATGTCTGGAACAGATTCTGGCAGAATAAATCAGCCAAGTTTGGGGAGGAGGAAACACTTAGATATAATTGAGAATGTCTAAAGAATATAATAGAGAACATAGAACATAGAACAATACAGCACAGAACAGGCCCTTCAGCCTACGATGTTGTGCCGAACATTTGTCTTAGCTTAAGCACCCATCCATGTACCTATCCAATTGTCGCTTAAAGGTCGCCAATGATTCTGACTCTGCCACTCCCACAGGCAGCGCATTCCATGCCCCCACCACTCTCTGGGTAAAGAACCTACCCCTGACATCTCCCCTATACCTTCCACCCTTCACCTTAAATTTATGTCCCCTTGTTATACCCGGGGAAAAAGTTTCTGACTGTCTACTCTATCTATTCCTCTGATCATGTTATAAACCTCCATCAAGTCACCCCTCATCCTTCGCCGTTCCAATGAGAAAAGGCCTAGCGCTCTCAATCTATCCTCGTACGACCTATTCTCCATTCCAGGCAACATCCTGGTAAATCTTCTCTGCACCCTCTCCAAAGCTTCCACATCTTTCCTAAAGTGAGGCGACCAGAAATGCATACAGTACTCCAAATGTGGCCTAACCAAAGTCCTGTACAGCTGCAACATCACTTCACGACTCTTGAACTCAATCCCTCTGCTAATGAACGCTAATACACCATAGGCCTTCTTACAAGCTCAAGGGAAAGAGTTAAGTTCTGAGTTTTGTGAAACAAGAGGTTCAGCTGAACATGACTTAGGTCAGATAAGAACGTGCAGTTAACAACGGGGTGCTAGAGGCAAGGGTAATGGGTTAACAAGGTGGAAAAGCAGTCATTATGTAGAGCCATTTAACAATATTGGAAGAATTCAGTATGTAAGGTCAGTTAACAAGGTAAAAAGTATT